>NC_069505.1:399846294-400141294 GCF_027579735.1 Bombina bombina | reverse complement strand
TTTATGGTTTAATTGTTGCAACAAGTTTTGGATACATTTTAACAGACCACTGGTATAGTTAGTAAGCGCTGATTACTCCTTTGAAGTAACTGAATTCCATGCTGTTTTCTTTTTTATTTAGGAATATTGGTTACATATTTCTCTATGAGATATATTTAGATAGAAAGATATTTTGTACATTGTTTGACCATTAGATGGAATTAAAAATTATGATTGTTTTGTAAAATAGTTAATGGTTTGGAAGGGGTTAACAATTTATTTGATTCTTTAGCGCCATCTAGTGTTTATATATTTAATTTTTGCTGGTTTAATTTATCTGCAAGATGAAGAGATAATATCCCAGAATATTGTTACTTTTTCAGTATGATTTCTTGAGCAATACATTTCTACTATGCGCCTGTAGTGTGCACTTATTGTAAGGGTGCTGGACTATCATTATTTTTTAATATTACTGAATGTGATAAGTAGCAAGCTTATTTATTGCTACATAAAATTGCTGTTATTATTGTGTTTGTTGCATTTAAAGTGGATCCCAGAATATCGCAAGCAATTAACTCTGTATTTTATTATTCTTTATTACACAAAAATAGAGAACCTGTAAATACAGTGGAATTGCATAATCAACAAATGCATAACAAGAAGATTTTTTCCACTCTCATTGCATCATGTGACAACCATCAGCCAATCACAAATGCATATGTATATTCTGTGAATTCTTGCACATGCTCAGTAGGAGCTGGTGACTCAAAAAGTATAAATATAAAAAGACTGCGCATTTTGTTAATGGAAGTGAATTGGAATGATGTTAAAAATGCTGCTCTATCTGAATCATGAAAGTTTAATTTTGACTTGAGTGTCCCTTTAAAACTAATAAAAAGGGGGAGGGACAAAGTAGCTTAAATGTGTAAGTAAGTACAGAGAGAGGGGGGGCAATGGGGGTGGAGGTGAGGAAAGGTATTTCAGATAGCAAAAAGGTATCTATGTATAAAATCAGTTTATCCTCAATAACAACAATGGAAAATGATGGCTACTTCACTTGTATTGTCATTTCAGCATGAATAACTGTTAACTAAGGAGTACTGGGGTGGAAGCTACAAATGAACAGGATGGTATTATAAAGGGATAGGAAGGTCAAAATAAAACTTGTATGATTCAGAAAGAGCATAACATTTTAAGACACTTTTAAATTCACTAATGTTTTCAAATGTGCTTTGTTCTTTTTGTATCCCTTGTTGAAAAAGCACACACACATATTCTAGAGTGAGCAAGCTGCTGATTGGTGCTTGCACACATTTGTCTCTTGTGATTGGCTAACTAGATGTGTTCAGCTTGCTGCCAGTAGTGCAATGCTGTTCCTTCAGCAAAGGATAACAAGAGAATGGAACAAATTTGATAATAGAAGTAAATTGGAAAGTTGTTTGAAATTGTATGCTCTATCCAAATCATGAAAGACAATTTGGGGGTTTCCTGTCCCTTTAAAGACATTACAAATGCCAATTTTCATTTTAGAGAGTTGAGATGAAGGCATAAAGCTATTTAGTGCAGACTTTAAGAGAATTGGTGGAGGGGGGGGGCAGGGAGCAGCACAGGGAAAAAATCTAAATGTATGCTTACCTGATAAATTCATTATTTTTCATGATGGTGAAAGTCCATAAAGTCATCACATAGGGGACGACACTCCAGTCCACTAGGAGGACCTGATGACCTTGTGGACTCTCACCCTCTTATGAAAGCAAATATAAAGCTGTTAAAAGTTGGTTTAATAAAATACCAAGGAGTGATGGTAAACTTAAAGGGACACTGAACCCAAATTTTTTCTTTCATGATTCAGATAAAGCAGCAATTTCAAGCAACTTTCTAATTTACTCATATTATCAATTTTTCTTCATTCTCTTGGTATCTTTGTTTGAATAAGCAGAAATGTAAGCTTAGTAGCCGGCCCATTTTTGGTTTAGTACCCTGGGTAGCGCTTGCTGATTTATGGCTACATTTAGACACTAATCAGCAAGTGCTACCCAGGTGCTGAACCAAAGTTGGGCCGGCTCGTAAGCTTACATTCCTGCTTTTTCAAATAAAGATATCAAGAGAATGAATACAATTTGATAATAGGAGTAAATTAGAAAGTTGCTTAAAACTGCTGCTTTATCTGAATCATGAAAGAAAAAAAATTGGGTTCAGTGTCCCTTTAAATATCTGCTTGCAAATGCAAGAAGCTTCAGTAGCAAAATGACAGGAGCTTTTGGAACAATATGACATAATTATAATTACACAAAACTGGTGGATGAAACGTGACTGGGCAGTTAATTTAATTGGTGATATAATATTTAGGAAGGATAAAGGAAACAGGAAATGGGAATGAGCACTGGACAAGAGGCTTTAGAAACAGAGGATTCACCTACAGCAGCATGAAGGGTTATTTACAGTTAGACCAATAAAGATATGGAATTCTCTGTCTAATGAGGTTGTTATAGCAAATTCAGTAGATGCTTTAAAAAAAGGACCAGATGCTAATTTTAGGCAAAGCAGCTTATACAGGGATACTAACCCGTGTCACTAACTGTCTTTCTCATACCTCATCTTGGATGTCCTCTCACTACCTTAAGCTAAATCTCTCCAAAACTGAACTCTTTATTTGTCCCCCTTCCTCCAAAATCTCCACCCCCCAATTTTCTATAACTGTTGATAATTCCATCATTACCCCTACCCCGCATGCCCAATATCTCGGGGTCACATTTGACTCAGACCTGACTCAGACCACTCCTCACATTCAGTCCTTCGCTAAATCCTGCCACTTCCACCTTAAAAATATCTCTAAAATTAGACACTTACACAAGACACAACTAAGATTTCAATCCACTCTCTCATCTTTTCCCACCTCGATTACTGCAACTTCATCCTCTCTGGTCTCCCCAGCTGCCGCCTAGCTCCTTTACAATCCATAATTAATGCCTCTGCCAGGCTCATCTTCCTTACACGTCGCTCTTCATCTGCTGCACCTCTCTGCCAATCCCTTCACTGGCTTCCTCTTGCCTCCAGGATTAAACACAAAATCCTCACTCTGACATACAAAGCCCT
Source organism: Bombina bombina (assembly GCF_027579735.1). NCBI lineage: Eukaryota > Metazoa > Chordata > Amphibia > Anura > Bombinatoridae > Bombina > Bombina bombina. The sequence continues at coordinate 400,138,219 of NC_069505.1, read as the reverse complement.
CAACTGCACTGCTCCCCCCTGTATCTCAGACCTTGTCTCCAGATACTCTCCCTCCCGTCCCCTTCGCTCTGCTCATGACCTCCTACTCTCCTCCTCTCTTGTTACTTCCTCACATTCCCATTTACAGGACTTCTTCAAACTGGCTGCCATCTTGTGGAACTCCCTGCCTCGCTCCACAACTCTCTTCTAGTTTTAACAGATTCAAGTGCTCCCTAAAGACTCTACTATTCAGGGATGCTTACAACCTACACTAACCTTTCCTAACTCCATTGCTTTCCCCTTGAACCCCTTAGAATGTAAGCCTATGAGCCCAGCTGTAGTAAACACAGGTGTAGGACCAGCACACCTTAATGAATCATCAAGTGTCTATAGACAGCAGAGTGGGTGCAAACAAATTTAGAGCCAAATCCCTTAAGCTCCAAGTAAATCTCCAAACCAAAAGATGTTGCACTCTCAAATGTGAAAGAACCTTTTATTAGGTGAACAGCAACATTTTGGGGCTCCTGCCCCTTTGTCAAGCTAACAAAACAATGCACATACAAACATTTATAGCAGTACAGCTTAAAACATGGGCCAATAGGAACACACATAGTGGGCGGGGTTATAAAAAATCTCACATAGAGCAACACTAACAATTTTAACCCTATATTGCCTTTTTGATGTATCCTAATGGGCCAAGATTAAAAACAAAGTTGAAGAGGAAGCAAAATTTAGCATAATCACCTACAAATTAATAGATAGACAAACAAATTAATAGATAGACAAACCATATATACATAACATAACATAACACAATTATGCAAAATCACAACAATGGGTTAAGATCAAATTCCCTTTTCATACCCTTGGGGTAAAGTGTATCCAATTGCAATATCCATTTAGCCTCTCTATATAAGAGCTCTTTTTGTCTATCACCCCCCCCCCCCCCTGGGTTTTCTTTTTATTTGATCTAACACCATAAAACGGAGTTGATTTACTTGATGGCCCATTTGTAAGAAGTGTGCCAGTACAGGGAAATCTTTAGTCCCTGCATTTCTGATAGTAGATTTATGTTGACCTATCCGGTCTTTTATCCTTTGGGTGGTCTCACCTATGTATAAAAGACCAAAGGGACATTTGAGGGCATATACAACGTAAGATGAATTACAGGTATAGTCCCCAGGTATTTGCAACCAGAGTAGAGGTGACAGATTTCACCCCCTTTCATAACACTGTTACAGTGGGGGAAACCAAAGCATGGAAAAGTACCATTCTTAGGTTTACCAAAGAATGGAGATACTCTAGTATCTGAATTAACAATAGCCCTAGTGATCCTTCTGCCACAAGTGTATCCTTTGCGGATAGCAGCTCTGGGAATTTGACTAAACTCCTTAATTTCAGGACATGAATCTCTTAGGATATGCCAATTATGCTTAAGAATACCTTGTATCTTATAGCTAAGAGTATTGTATGTGCTGACAAAAGTAAGTGTCATTATCTGGACTATTATTTTTGTTATGAAAGTTAGATCTTACATGAACCAGCTCTTGATTAGGGTATCCTCTCTTTTTGAACTTGGATTGTATTTAATTTAATCTACGTTCCTTTACAATAGGGTCTGATACAATTCTATCTACTCTCAAAAATTGTGATTTTGGTACCGATTTAAATATAGCAGGTGGATGAAAGCTATTTCTATGTAATAACGTATTTCTGTCGGTTGCCTTAACAAATAGGTCAGTTTTTAAATGACCATCACCTTTATACACTAAGGTATCCAGAAATTCAATTTGTATGTTGTCATGTTTAGATGTAAATTGTATAAATGGCACTGACCTTTCAATATCATTAGTTTGGATAAGACATTAAGGTGTACCCTGCCAGACAATAAACAGGTCATCTATGTACCTATACCATGCTAAGCAGTGCTTTTGGAATAAAGGATTGTTATACACAATGGTTTCTTCTATATGATCCATCACCAGACAGGCATAGGATGGGGCCACATTGGACCCCAGCGCTGTGCCTGTCTTTTGCATATAGAACATCTTATAAAAAAGAAAGTAGTTCTGTGTCAAAATGGCCTCCAATAGGTCTATCATAAAACCTATTTGTGATCCACTGTATTTGCCACATGCATCAAGCTCCTTCTGAACACAATCAATACCCACATTATGCGGGATAACAGTATATAGGCTGCAAACATCCCATGTGGCAAGTACAGTATTATCATTAAAGCCTTCTAGTTGTTTAATTTTTGCCAAAAAATCATTAGTATCTCTAATGTATGATTTACCTTTTTGTACCAAAGGGGCCAGTACCTTATCCATAAATTTGGCAGCATTACTCATGATGGAACCAATTCCAGGCACAATGGGGCACCCTGGTGGTTTAACAGGGTCTTTATGGATCTTTGGAGTTAGATAAAATGTTGGTACAATAGGATGTTTAATCAACAAGAAGTCATATACTTTCTTACTAATAATCTCATATTATAAAGCATTATCTAGCATACATATGAACTGAGCTTGTACTTTAAGAGTGGGGTCACCTGATAATTTAGTATAAACAGATGTATCATTCAATTGACGTAAGGCTTCAGCTATATACATATTGGTGTCCATGACAACCACTGCCCCGCCTTTGTCGGCACTTTTGATCGTTATAGCAGTGTCCATCTGTAAATTTGTTAATACTCGTTTCTCTTCATTAGTAAGATTACACATATTATAGCTATGTTTTTTGCTATTATTTTTATTCACTAAAACCTTAAATTGATTCTCTACAACCTTAATATAAGTTTCAACCCCAGAGTTTGTAGATGGGGGAGTAAAGTTACTCTTGTTGCGCAAACCAAAAGCTGCAACATCCAGGGTGTCTCTGATTGTGGTTTCACTATCTTGTGACTCGACTGGATCTGAATTATGTGGTTTGGGAATATTGTTGAAAAAAGCCTTAGCAGTCTGAAGAACCATGTTAAATCAACATTAAGGTCAAAAGTGTCCGGTATTTCCGTGGGGCAGAATGACAAGCCCTTGTTAAGTACAGATATTTCAACATCACTAAGGGTTAAACTAGGGATGGTGAGGGAGGAGAGAAATGGGTTTTCGAGTGAGATTCAGGGGTGCAAATCAGATTATAATAATACTTATAGTCCCTGAATTCCAGAACCTCAAGCAGTGATATACATCCAAATGTACATAAATGTGTGCAAAGAGGCTCGCTCCACAAAGAGAAAGACTGCAGGTAACTGGGCTAGTATAATACTGGTCCCATTTAAATAAGATTAGACAAGGAAAAGAAAGAACAATGTAATCATCAAATCCCACAAACATCCCCATGTATACTAAATAACTTTATTGAAGAAAAAATAAGAGCCCGACTGGACTCATACTCATGCACACACACACATACTATTAAAACTAGCTGAAACTCAGTGTGAGATAATTCCCTATCAAAAAGCACAGGAATAGATAATTGTTGGTTGCTACCTGGGCGTCCAAATATATTATAATAATTCAACCCAGGGAGTGCACCAATAATTTATAGACAGTGTGAATATAAATCTTCCCAATTTGAGGGTCTTTTCAAAAAGCACAACCTCCAAGTGAGGAAAAAGCACAATATTTTATGATTAGTGTGCTGGAGGATCAATATATGAAAATAGCTATCCAAACACAGAAATAAGTATTTTTAGTAGCTAATTCCAAACTGAATAAAGGTTGTACTGTAAATATTTTTGCAGATATTGCAACTGGCGATTCTGGATCTTAGATCTATAGGATCCGCTAATGTTTTTATAACAACCTTAGATTAGTTATACCGTTAGGCAAATATTCTGTGTCACAGTTGCTGTGTATGCAAACCACTAAACTTGTTATATCTATTTGATAGCTAAATAAGGTTTGTGTTTCTAATCAAATATATACACCGCTGTTTGCGATAGAAATAATACAGCAGTCAATGTAATAAGTCACTATCAATGGCTGTTACCATAAGATATACAATTTCCTTGCACAAAGTGTGGTTGAAATACATCACTAAGGGGTCTGGAAGACAAGTTCACAACATTTACCTACCTATGAGCCCAGCTGTTTGTAGTTCACATTCATAAGAGCCGACTACAACAGTGCAACTCTCGGCAGGGCCCTCTATCCATTTGATCCCTGTAAATGTTATCTTGTATACCGCCTATGTTTATAGCGCTGCGGAATCTGTTGGTGCACTACAAATACCTAATAATAATAATAATAATTAAATAATAATAACTATTTACAGTATAGTATCTTGTTTATCCAAGGATAAATCACTTTGAAGTTGAAAAGGATTTTTTTCTCTTTGAGACACAATTAGAAACACATTTTGGGAGTTTTGCATTATTTTGGATAAACAGTAGTTACAGGAATTAGACAAAAGTTGAACTTGATGGACTTGAGTGTTTTTCATCTTATATTACTATGTAAGATCAGGTCCCAAAGCATGTTGTTGAGTCACACAAGAAGTGGAGTGTAATTTATTATTTATTGACATTTCGGGTTTCCCCCTCAGATCCAGCGTCGTTCCCCTGTTTGACTGTTGAACAAATATTCTCGGCCTGTGACTAGAGATAATAAAAAAATACATATGGCTTAAGCAATTGTAGTTAACAGAGGCAGAGAAGCTAATTCTGTAACTTAGCTAATTCTGCAAATTGCCTATACTATCTACATACTATGCAGTGATTGCTTGGAACAGTGCATAAACTCATTCACAGCTTGATCACAATAAAGAAGATAAAATATACTAGAGCTGTCAAGCAGTTAAAATCTGGCACTTTGTAAGTAATATTTGCTAACGTTTAAAAAAAAAAAAAAAAAACACGTATTTTTATATTGGTCTCTTGCCATTCAGTGCTTAAAGGGACAGAAAACCCAACATTTTTCTTTCATTATTCAGATAGAGAATATAATTTAAAAAAAATCCAATTTACTTCTATTATCAAATTTGCTTTGTTTTCATATTATTCTTTGTTGAAAGGATATCTAGATAGGTAGCGTGCACATGTCTGGAGCACTACATGACAGGAAATAGTGCTGCCCTCTAGTTCTCTTGCTAATGTACAACATTGTTGCAAACTATTGCCATATAGCGTGCTGCAGACACGTGCACACTCCTGAACTTACTTTCTTGCTTTTCAACAAAGGATAATAAGAAAAAAAACATAATTTATGTAAGAACTTACCTGATAAATTCATTTCTTTCATATTAGCAAGAGTCCATGAGCTAGTGACGTATGGGATATACATTCCTACCAGGAGGGGCAAAGTTTCCCAAACCTTAAAATGCCTATAAATACACCCCTCACCACACCCACAATTCAGTTTAACGAATAGCCAAGAAGTGGGGTGATAAGAAAAAAGTGCGAAAGCATATAAAATAAGGAATTGGAATAATTTTGCTTTATACAAAAAAATCATAACCACCACAAAAAAGGGCGGGCCTCATGGACTCTTGCTAATATGAAAGAAATGAATTTATCAGGTAAGTTCTTACATAAATTATGTTTTATTTCATGTAATTAGCAAGAGTCCATGAGCTAGTGACGTATGGGATAATGACTACCCAAGATGTGGATCTTTCCACACAAGAGTCACTAGAGAGGGAGGGATAAAATAAAGACAGCCAATTCCTGCTGAAAATAATCCACACCCAAAATAAAGTTTAATGAAAAACATAAGCAGAAGATTCAAACTGAAACTGCTGCCTGAAGTACTTTTCTACCAAAAACTGCTTCAGAAGAAGAAAATACATCAAAATGGTAGAATTTGGTAAAAGTATGCAAAGAGGACCAAGTTGCCGCTTTGCAAATCTGAACAACCGAAGCTTCATTCCTAAACGCCCAGGAAGTAGAAACTGACCTAGTAGAATGAGCTGTAATCCTCTGAGGCGGAGTTTTACCCGACTCAACATAGGCAAGATGAATTAAAGATTTCAACCAAGATGCCAAAGAAATGGCAGAAGTTTTCTGGCCTTTCTAGAACCGGAAAAGATAACAAATAAACTAGAAGTCTTTCGGAAAGACTTAGTAGCTTCAACATAATATTTCAAAGCTCTAACAACATCCAAAGAATGCAACGATTTCTCCTTAGAATTCTTAGGATTAGGACATAATGAAGGAACCACAATGTCTCTACTAATGTTGTTGGAATTCACAACTTAGGTAAAAATTCAAAAGAAGTTCGCAACACCGCCTTATCCTGATGAAAAAACAGAAAAGGAGACTCACAAGAAAGAGCAGATAATTCAGAAACTCTTCTGGCAGAAGAGATGGCCAAAAGGAACAAAACTTTCCAAGAAAGTAATTTAATGTCCAATGAATGCATAGGTTCAAATGGAGGAGCTTGAAGAGCCCCCAGAACCAAATTCAAACTCCAAGGAGGAGAAATTGACTTAATGACAGGCTTTATATGAACCAAAGCTTGTACAAAACAATGAATATCAGGAAAAATAGCAATCTTTCTGTGAAAAAGAACAGAAAGAGCAGAGATTTGTCCTTTCAAGGAACTTGCGGACAAACCCTTATCTAAACCATCCTGAAGAGACTGAAATATTCTCGGTATTCTAAAAGAATGCCAAGAAAAATGATGAGAAAGACACCAAGAAATATAAGTCTTCCAGACTCTATAATATATCTCTCTGGATACAGATTTACGAGCCTGTAACATAGTATTAAACACAGAGTCAGAGAAACCTCTTTGACCATGAATCAAGCGTTCAATCTCCATACCTTTAAATTTAAGGATTTCAGATCCTGATGGAAAAAAGGACCTTGAGACAGAAGGTCTGGTCTTAACGGAAGAGTCCACGGTTGGCAAGAGGCCATCCGGACAAGATCCGCATACCAAAACCTGTGAGGCCATGCCGGAGCTACCAGCAGAACAAACGAGCATTCCTTCAGAATCTTGGAGATTACTCTTGGAAGAAGAACTAGAGGCGGAAAGATATAGGCAGGATGATACTTCCAAGGAAGTGATAATGCATCCACTGCCTCCGCCTGAGGATCCCGGGATCTGGACAGATACCTGGGAAGTTTCTTGTTTAGATGAGAAGCCATCAGATCTATTTCTGGAAGTTCCCACATTTGAACAATCTGAAGAAATACCTCTGGGTGAAGAGACCATTCGCCCGGATGCAACGTTTGGCGACTGAGATAATCCGCTTTCCAATTGTCCATACCTGGGATATGAACCGCAGAGATTAGACAGGAGCTGGATTCCGCCCAAACCAAAATTCGAGATACTTCTTTCATAGCCAGAGGACTGTGAGTCCCTCCTTGATGATTGATGTATGCCACAGTTGTGACATTGTCTATCTGAAAATAAATGAACAACTCTCTCTTCAGAAGAGGCCAAGACTGAAGAGCTCTGAAAATTGCACGGAGTTCCAAAATATTGATCGGAAATCTCACCTCCTGAGATTCCCAAACCCCTTGTGCCGTCAGATACCCCCACACAGCTCCCCAACCTGTAAGACTTGCATCTGTTGAGATTATAGTCCAGGTCGGAAGAACAAAGAAGCCCCCTGAACTAAACGATGGTGATCTGTCCACCATGTCAGAGAGTGTCGTAAAATCGGCTTAAAGATATTAATTGAGATATCTTTGAGTAATCCCTGCACCATTGGTTCAGCATACAGAGCTGAAGAGGTCGCATGTGAAAACGAGCAAAGGAGATCGCATCTGATGCGGCAGTCCTAAGACCCAACATTTCCATGCATAAGGCTACCAAAGGGAATGATTGTGACTGAAGGTTTTGACAAGCTGATATCAATGTTAAACTTCTCTTGTCTGACAAGGACAGAGTCATAGACACTGAATCTATCTAGAAACCTAAAAAGGTTACCCTTGTCTGAGGAATCAATGAACTGATTGGTAAATTGATCCTCCAACCATGAACTTGAAGAAACAACACAAGTCGATTCGTATGAGATTCTTCGAAAATGAGAAGACTGAGCAAGTACCAAGATATCGTCCAAATAAGGAAATACCAAAACCCTGTTCTCTGATTACAGAAAGAAGGGCACCGAGAACCTTTGAAAAAAATTCTTGGAACTGAGGCTAGGCCAAACGGTAGAGCCACAAAACTGGTAATGCTTGTCTAAAAAGAGAATCTCAGACACTAAAAGTGATCTGGATGAATCGGAATATGCAGATACACATCCTGTAAATCTATTGTAGACATATAATGCCCTTGCTAAACAAAAGGCAGGATAGTCCTACAGTAACCATCTTGAATGTTGGTATCCTAACATAGCGATTCAATAATGATAGATCCGGAACTGGTCTGAAGGAATTGACCTTCTTTGGTACAATGAAGAGATAAAATAAAACCCCAGCCCCTGTTCCAGAACTGGAACTGGCATAAATACTCCAGCCAACTCTAGATCTGAAACACATTTCAGAAATGCTGAGCCTTTGCTGTGTTAACTGGGACACGGGAAAGAAAAAAATCTCTTAGCAGGAGGCCTTAACTTGAAGCCAATTCTGTACCTTTCTGAAACAATGTTCTGAAACCAGAGATTGAGAACGGAATTGATCCAAATTTCTTTGAAGAAAACGTAATCTGCCCCATACCAGCTGAGCTGGAATAAGGGCCGCACCTTCATAGGTACTTAGGAGCTGGCTATAGGTTTCTATAAGGCTTGGATATATTCCAAACTGGAAATAGTTTCCAAACTGATACCGCTCCTGAGGATGAAGGATCAGGCTTTTGTTCCTTGTTGTGAGGAAAGGAACGAAAATGATTATTTACCCTGGAAAGAAAGGGAAAGCAAAGTTGACTTAGAAGACATATCAGCATTCCAAGTTTAATCCATAAAGCTTTTCTAGCTAAAATAGCTAGAGACATATACCTGACATCAACTCTAATGATATCAAAAGATGGTATCACCAATAAAATTATTAGCATGTTATAGAATAATAATAATGCTATAAAATTATGATCTGTTACTTGTTGCGCTAAAGCTTCTAACCAAAAAGTTGAAGCTGCAGCAACATCCGCTAAAAATATAGCAGGTCTAAGAAGATTACCTAAACATAAGTAAGCTTTTCTTAGAAAGGATTCAATTTTCCTATCTAAAGGATCCTTAAATGAAGTACTATCTGCCATAGGAATAGTAGTACATTAGCAGGAGTAGAGACAGCCCCATAACCTTAGGGATTTTTGTCCCAAAAAACTCTAATCTGTCAGATGGCACAGGATATAATTGCTTAAACGTCTAGAAGGAGTAAATAAATTACCCAAATTATTCCATTCCCTGAAATTACTTCAGAAATAGCATCAGGGAGATAAAACACTTCTGGAATAACTACAGGAGATTTAAAAACCTTATTTAAACGTTTACATTTAGTATCAAGAGGACCAGAATCCTCTATTTCTAATGCAAATAATACTTCTTTAAGTAAAGAACGAATAAACTCCATCTTGAACAAATACAAAGATTTATCAGCATCAACCTCTGAGACAGAAATCTCTGAACCAGAAGAACCATTATCAGTATCAGAATGATGATGTTCATTTAAAAATTCATCTGAAAAAAGAGAAGTTTTAAAAGACTTTTATGTATACTAGAAGGAGAAATAACAGACATAGCCTTCTTAATGGATTTAAAAAATAAAATCTCTTATGTTATCAGGAACACTCTGAAAATTAGATGTTGACGGAACAGCAACAGGTAATGTAACAGTACTAAAGGAAATTTTATCTGCATTAATAAGTTTGACATGACATGCAATACAAACAACAGCTGGAGAAACAGATACCAAAAGTTTATAGCAGATACACTTAGCTTGGTAGCTCCAGCACTGTGCAGTGATTTTCCTGAAGTATCTTCTGACTCAGTTGCAACGTGGAACATCTTGCAATATGTAAAAGAAAAAAACAACATATAAAGCAAAATTGATCAAATTCCTTAAATGACAGTTTCAGGAATGGGAAAAAAATGCCAGTGAACAAGCTTCTAGCAACCAGAAGCAATAAAAAATGAGACTTAAATAATGTGGATACAAAAATGACGCCCATATTTTTTAGCGCCAAAAAAGACGCCCACATTATTTGGCGCCTAAATGCTTTTGGCGCCAAAAATGACGCCACATCCGGAACGCCGACATTTTTGACGCAAAAAAACGTCAAAAAATGACGCAACTTCCGGCGACACGTATGACGCCGGAAACAGAAAAAAAATTTTGCGCCAAAAAAGTCTGCGCCAAGAATGACGCAATAAAATGAAGCATTTTCTGCCCCCGCGAGCCTAACAGCCCACAGGGAAAAAAGAGTCAAATTTTTGAAGGTAAGAAAAAATGATTGAAACAAATGCATTTATCCCAAATATGAAACTGACTGTCTGAAAAATAAGGAATGTTGAACATTCTGAGTCAAGGCAAATAAATGTTTGAATACATATATTTAGAACTTTATAAACAAAGTGCCCAACCATAGCTTAGAGTGTCACAGAAAATAAGATTTACTTACCCCAGGACACTCATCTACATGTTTGTAGAAAGCCAAACCAGTACTGAAACGAGAATCAGCAGAGGTAATGGTATATATAAGAGTATATCGTCGATCTGAAAAGGGAGGTAAGAGATGAATCTCTACGACCGATAACAGAGAACCTATGAAATAGACCCCGTAGAAGGAGATCACTGCATTCAAATAGGCAATACTCTCCTCACATCCCTCTGACATTCACTGCACGCTGAGAGGAAAACCGGGCTCCAACTTGCTGCGGAGCGCATATCAACGTAGAATCTAGCACAAACTTACTTCACCACCTCCATCGGAGGCAAAGTTTGTAAAACTGAATTGTGGGTGTGGTGAGGGGTGTATTTATAGGCATTTTAAGGTTTGGGAAACTTTGCCCCTCCTGGTAGGAATGTATATCCCATACGTCACTAGCTCATGGACTCTTGCTAATTACATGAAAGAAAGAACATTTTATAAAAGAAGTAATTTGGAACATTGTTTAAGATTGTATGTTCTATCTGAATCATGAAAGAAAAAATTTGGGATTATGTCCCTTTAAATGAACAGTCATTAGGTTTGGCCGAATTTTGACAAGATTATTCGTTCATTAACAGAAATCTGTTAACCTAAGGGGAAACATCTGCAGGACAAAAGATATTTAGTTGAATAGCAGTTGAAATTTAAATTAAGTTAAAGTATTTGCTAGTGCTATTGCTACAAGCCAGCAGCAACATGGTTTTTTTTTTTCTTAATGAGATCAGGACTGGCCAAGAACTAAGGTGAAGCTTACATACTTGTTGGCTGACATAGGAGTCAATCAAATGACAATGCAATAACAGGTTACCCTTTCACTGCCCCATTCAGTACATTATACTGAAAAGAGTAAAGGTCTTACCTGGATCCTGAGCTCTGCCATCAAATTGCTGTAGGAGTAAAAATAAATAAAGGTGAGTTGTAGTGTATCTATGTTATGTAGATGAAAGGACAGCACTGCTGCAAATATAAATAAATACCAGGCTTAATGGGCTAACGGGTGCCACGTCTTTCTTCTCTTTGATCGGTGTTGGTGGTTTACGCTTAGCAGCTTCAGCTGGGCCATGTTGGACATTTGTCAATGAGCTAACAAAGATCAGAAGATGTTAATTAGTGTAGTTCATTAGGGACATAAAACTCAAAATGCAAATTCAAATGATTAATTGGTAAAGGGGTAGTTTAGCGTCCCAAATTCGAAAGGTACCAAATTCGAAAGGACCATGGATAGGTTCCCAACGGCGGTTGCGGCGCCTGGGAACGAAATTGGAACAGATTGATCAACTCCACATTTACCTAAACATGTTACCTTTATGCCACCGTGGGAGGAGGGACCATGCTTAGGTTCCAAGCGGTGGTTGTGGAGCCCAGGAACGATATTGAAACAGAGCGTTGTGGATATTGGAACCGTAAAAGGGTAACATGTTTAGGTAAATGTGGAGTTGATCGCTCTTTTCCAATGTCGCTCCCGGGCGCCGCAACCGCCACTGAGAACCTAACCATGGACCCCCCCCACGGTGGGATAAAGGTAACATGTTTAGGTAAATGTGGAGTTGATCGCTCTGTTCCAATCCCCCCCTTTCAATGGCGAGATGTGGTACCTTCCCGAATTTGGGACGCTAAACTACCCCTTTACTGATTAATTTAATGAACACAACTTAGTAACATTATTATTAGAGGCACTATCTTGAGAAAGTCTAAAAACAAAACGCATTGAGGTTTGGGCCCCATGCAAGCTCCATTGTTGCACAGAGCTGCTGAGACTACTATCTTATGGTAAGTTGCGGGTCATTTGATGCTATTTCTACCAATCTCTTGTGAGAAGTTTTTTTATTCTTTTTTTGCTTTGTTTCTCTTGTGATTTGTTTTAAAACTTTAAATTATGGTGACAGGATACTCCAATACTCTCTGGGAAAAAATTTTGAAGTGGATTTTTTGTAGACTTGTACAACACCAAGAAATTTGGTTCCTCCGAATCTTTCAGAACAAATATTTGGGGAATTTTTTTCCCCCCAGAATGTTCATCTGTTGCGCTATTCTGTATTCATTTTGTTTTAAACTAAACGAATACTGAATATTCGTGGAACATTTATATTTATATTCGTTAAACGAATGTAAATGTGTCTTTGCTACAGGTGAAAAAGCATTATTCTTACTATTTAGCGCTCTGGAGAGCTGCTATAACTACAATCATTCTTCTCAGAGCCCCATAACGGAAAAAAATGCACATCTCTAGTTTTTAGAGCAGTCTTTTGCTTTTGGGTATATTTTTTTTATACATATATATCTATGTGTGAATTTATAAATGTGTATATATGTATATACAGTAAATACATATATACACATATAATCACATATGCACACATACAGGAAGTGCAGAATTATTAGGCAAGTTGTATTTTTGAGGATTAATTGTATTATTGAACAACAACCATGTTCTCAATGAACCCAAAAAACTCATTAATATCAAAGCTGAATAGTTTTGGAAGTAGTTTTTCGTTTGTTTTTAGTTATAGCTATTTTAGGGGGATATCTGTGTGTGCAGGTGACTATTACTGTGCATAATTATTAGGCAACTTAACAAAAAACAAATATATACCCATTTCAAATATTTATTTTTACCAGTGAAACCAATATAACATCTCAACATTCACAAATATACATTTCTGACATTCAAAAACAAAACAAAAACAAATCAGTGACCAATATAGCCACCTTTCTTTGCAAGGACACTCAAAAGCCTGCCATCCATGGATTCTGTCAGTGTTTTGATCTGTTCACCATCAACATTGCGTGCAGCAGCAACCACAGCCTCCCAGACACTGTTCAGAGAGGTGTACTGTTTTCCCTCCTTGTAAATCTCACATTTGATGATGGACCACAGGTTCTCAATGGGGTTCAGATCAGGTGAACAAGGAGGCCATGTCATTAGATTTTCTTCTTTTATACCCTTTCTTGCCAGCCACGCTGTGGAGTACTTGGACGCGTGTGATGGAGCATTGTCCTGCATGAAAATCATGTTTTTCTTGAAGGATGCAGACTTCTTCCTGTACCACTGCTTGAAGAAGGTGTCTTCCAGAAACTGGCAGTAGGACTGGGAGTTGAGCTTGACTCCATCCTCAACCCGAAAAGGCCCCACCAGCTCATCTTTGATGATACCAGCCCAAACCAGTACTCCACCTCCACCTTGCTGGCGTCTGAGTCGGACTGGAGCTCTCTGCCCTTTACCAATCCAGCCACGGGCCCATCCATCTGGCCCATCAAGACTCACTCTCATTTCATCAGTCCATAAAACCTTAGAAAAATCAGTCTTGAGATATTTCTTGGCCCAGTCTTGACGTTTCAGCTTGTGTGTCTTGTTCAGTGGTGGTCGTCTTTCAGCCTTTCTTACCTTGGCCATGTCTCTGAGTATTGCACACCTTGTGCTTTTGGGCACTCCAGTGATGTTGCAGCTCTGAAATATGGCCAAACTGGTGGCAAGTGGCATCTTGGCATCTGCACGCTTGACTTTTCTCAGTTCATGGGCAGTTATTTTGCGCCTTGGTTTTTCCACACGCTTCTTGCGACCCTGTTGACTATTTTGAATGAAACGCTTGATTGTTCGATGATCACGCTTCAGAAGCTTTGCAATTTTAAGAGTGCTGCATCCCTCTGCAAGATATCTCACTATTTTTGACTTTTCTGAGCCTGTCAAGTCCTTCTTTTGACCCATTTTGCCAAAGGAAAGGAAGTTGCCTAATAATTATGCACACCTGATATAGGGTGTTGATGTCATTAGACCACACCCCTTCTCATTACAGAGATTCACATCACCTAATATGCTTAATTGGTAGCAGGCTTTCGAGCCTATACAGCTTGGAGTAAGACAACATGCATAAAGAGGATGATGTGGTCAAAATACTCATTTGCCTAATAATTCTGCACACAGTGTATATATACATATTTACACACACACACACACACACACATATATATATATATATATATATATATATATATATATATATATATACACACACACACTATATACAGTATCTCACAAAAGTGAGAACACCCCTCACATTTTATTATATCTTTTCATGTGACAACACTGAAGAAATGACACTTTGCTACAATGTAAAGTAGTGAGTGTACAGCCTGTAAAACAGTGTAAATTTGCTGTCCCCTCAAAATAACTCAGTACACAACCATTAATGTCTAAACCATTGACAACAAAAGTGAGTATACCCCTTAAGTGGAAATGTCCAAATTGGGCCCAAAGTGTCAATATTTTGTGTGGCCACCATTATTTTCCAGCAATGCCTTAACCCTCTTGGGCATGGAGTTCACCAGAGCTTCACAGGTTGCCACTGGAGTCCTCTTCCACTCCTCCATGATGACATCACAGAGCTGGTGGATGTTAGAGACCTTGCGCTCCCCTACCTTCCGTTTGAAGATGCCCCACAGATGCTCAATAGGGTTTAGGTCTGGTCAGTCCATCACCTTTACCCTCAGCTTCTTTAGCAAGGCAGTGGTCGTCTTGGAGGTCTCTTTGGGGTCGCTATCATGTTGGAATACTGCCCTGCGGCCCAGTCTCCGAATGGGGGGATCATGCTCTGCTTCAGTATGTCAAAGTACGTTGGCATTCATGGTTCCCTCAATGAACTGTAGCTCCCCAGTGCTGGCAGCACTCATGCAGGCCCAGACCATGACACTCCCACCACCATGCTTGACTGTAGGCAAGACACACTTGTCTTTGTACTCCTCACCTAGTTGCCGCCACACACGCTTGACACCATCTGAACCAAATAAGTTTATCTTGGTCTCATCTGACCACAGGACATGGTTCCAGTAATCCATGTCCTTAGTCTGCTTGTCTTTAGAAAACTGTTTGCCGGCTTTTTTGTGCATCATCTTTAGAAGAGGCTTCCTTCTGGGACGACAGCCATGCAGACCAATTTGATGCAGTGTGCGGCGTATAGTCTGAGCACTGACAGGCTGACCCCCCCACCCCTTCAACCTATGCAGCAATGCTGGCAGCAGTCATACGTCTATTTCCCAAAGACAACCTCTGGATATGATGCTAAGCACGTATACTCAACTTCTTTGGTCAACCATAGAGAGGCTTGTTCTGAGTGGAACCTGTCCTGTGAAACCGCTTATAGCTTAGGCCATCATTTTGTAGAGCAACAATTCTTTTTTTCAGATCTTTAGAGATTTCTTTGCCATGAGGTGCCATGTTAAACTTCCAGTGACCAGCATGATAGATTGTGAGAGCGATAACACCAAATTTAACACACCTGCTCCCCATTCACACCTGAGACCTTGTAACACTAACGAGTCACATGACACCGGGGAGGGAAGATGGCTAATTGGGCCCAATTTGGACATTTCCACTTAGGGGTGTACTCACTTTTGTTGCCAACGGTTTAGACATTAATGACTGTGTGTTGAGTTATTTTGAGGGGACAGTAAATTTACACTGCTATACAGGCTGTACACTCACTACTTTACATTGTAGCAAAGTGTTATTTCTTCAGTGCTGTCACATGAAAAGATATAATAAAATATTTACAAAAATGTGAGGGGTGTGCTCACTTTTGTGAGATACTATATATGTATATATGTATACATATATATATCCTCCAAATAATGCACTCACAGGGCTTTCTCAACAAACAAAGCCCTGTGAGTGCATTATTTGGAGGAAATATTGGTTACATTTCTGCACCCAGGCAGTTGGCTCTTTGTGGGTGGATCTGAAGAAAGGATTTGAATATATATATATATAACTTCAAAAAACTAGAAAATTCACAGACTGCGAGCCTCATTAAAGGAGCTGTAGAAAATCAGTCTACATGTGCAAATATTCAGCATAGCGGTCAGGATGCGGTAGCTCGGTAGGCTAATTCCAAAGTAACGATAAAGGGCATGAAGGACGCTTCCACTCCTATGTGGGAGGAAGCGTATGACTCACGGAACTTGTGGGCTAAACAGGTACTCGGGAACCGGCTCTCAATCCTCACCGCCAGGGCTTTCTCACAGCACCGCTAACGCCGCACTTGTAAGAGCCAGGGGAAGCAGCCTCGTCCTCATTCCATCTGCAGCCAGTGAACAGCAAGCCGCCCAGCACATCTGTGATGTGTACACTACTGCTCCGCCAATCCTGAATTAGAGCTGCCAAAGATTGCGCTCCAACACTTAGCCAAAGAACAAACCCAGCAAAGCAATAGGCACTTGGATGCTTGTTTCGGTCAAAGTCCCAGAAGATTTAGGAAGGGGATATTCAAAGTGAAAATGAAAAAAGGCAAAATAGATAGACGTTTCTATCTGATTATTGCTATGCTTTTAAAGGATCAATAAATATTGGACGTTTTATTCACACAGATTTTGCCTTTTTTTCATTTTCACTATATATATATATATATACATACACACACGTTTGCACTCTTTCCAGTTAAATACCTTTAAACATGCAATATCATTCCAATATTCTTCAATTAGAAGAAAAGGTTCTTTATATTTTTAAATAATACTCATAGAAACATAGAATTTGATGGTAGATAAGAACCAAAAAGGTCCATCATGTCCCAGGCATTTTTGAATTCCTTTACAGTCCCTGGGGCAAATTTATCAAGCTCCACCGCTGCTCCATAACCTGTCCGCCTGCTCTGAGGCGGCGGACAGAAATCAACCCGATCGAATACGATCCGGTTGATTGACACCCCCTAGCTGACTGCCAATTGGCCGCAAATCTGCAGGGGGCGACATTGCACCAGCGGTTAACAATAACTGCTGGTGCAATGATAAATGCTGACAGCGTATGGCGTATGGGTGGCGGACAAGATGCGCTACATCATGTCCGCTCGCACATTAATAAATATATCCCCCTGTGTTTACCACCTCAAATAGAAGTTTATTCCATGAATCCACCACCCTGTCTGTAAAAAAAAGCTTCCTCAAATTTCTCCTGAATCTGCTACCCTCTAACTTTAGATTGTGACCCATTGTTTTGGCATTTATTTTTTTGTGGAAAATGCTTTCAGCTTCTACTTTATTAAGTCACTTAATATATTTGAAGGTTTCTATCATGTCACCTCTTTCCCTTCTATCCTCTAAACTTTACATATTTAGATCATGGAGTCTTTCTTTGTATGTTTTACATTGTAGACCATGTAGCATTTTAGCAGCCCTCTTTTGGACAGCTTCTAGTTTATTTATATTTCTAAAGATATGGGGGTAGATTTACCAAGCAGCGGATACGATCGGCTTGATTGACACCTCCTGCTAGCGGCAGATTGGCCGCGAATGTGCAGGGGGCGGCATTGCACAAGAATTTCACTAGAAATGCTTGTGCAATGATAAATGCAGAGCGGATCAAGTCCGCCCGCACATTGATAAATCTACCCCTTGGTCTCCAGAAATGTACACAGTATTCCAGATTTGCCCTAACGAATGATCTGTAAAGTGGCATAAGAACCTTACTATTTCTGCTACTAATACCTCTCCCAATGCAACCAAGTATTCGACTGGCCTTACTGGCTGCACTACTGTATTGTGTACCAAATTTTAAATAATCTGAAATAATAATTCCCAAGTCCCGTTCCTCTTTAGTTACAGTCAGTAATGTACCATTGAGACTATAATTTGGGTTCTTGGTAATATTACATAATATTACATTTCAGATCCCATTTATTTGACCAGTCCTCTAGCTTTTATAAGAAACATTTTTGCTAATACATGTATATTACAAAAATGCTTTTATTCACAACTGAAATGCATCAATGTAGATTCCAATTTTGGATGGAATGTCCCTTTTAGGGAAAGGTGCAGCAAAAACAAACCCCTTCTGGACAGCTCAAGTGGAGATACTTCCCTAGATTTGCAAATTTTCTAAACAATAATTTTATGACCCTTACATGTAACGGCTTTAGCGCTGTTAATCGAATGTGGTGTCAGGTTAGCACGCGAGTGATGAGTGTTATTTTTATTTATTTTTTAAATCAGTGCACCCCATTAAAGTCTAAGGGGAAAAGTTAACGCTGTCGTGACATCCAAAGTCCTGAATTTAGTCCACACAAACTTTCGCTTGCGAGCTAACGTTTTATTTTCAACTTGTAATATGAGTGCTAACCCGCCCGTGGTAATCTTTTACTTAGAGTGAAGTTAGCTCGCAAGTGGAAAAAAAATAGTGCGCCACTTGTAATCTGGCCCTGATTTTGTATGCAGATAGTTTGCAGTACGTAATTTCACGTGCATAAATAAAAAATAAAAAAATGAATTAAATGTCAATTTAAGCGATACCGGATTCATATTGAAATTATAAAAGGCAAACACAACCACTAATTCTCACCCACCTTTCCTGCAGTAGGGGCTGGACGGCCTCTTTGGTTCCGCGGAAGCAGATCGTGGACCTAGGAGAAGCATAATGTTAATTAGGGATGGGCGAATATTTTGCAACATTTGAAAAATGAAACAAATTTTAACACATCCGTTCAATCGTTTCGAATGTTTGCACAATATTCTAACATTCAATTAATGTAATAGTATTTCTAATGCTGTCTTTAAATTTAATATTCGATTCACATTTTTGTAATTTGAATATTGCATAATATGAATCAAATTATACAATATTCAAATTAGAAAAATGTGAATCTATATATTTGTATCTATTATGTATCAGTTTACTAAATTCCCTACCCTATGGACTATTGAATTTCCGAATAGTATTTGTAAAATCGGATGTTAAATTCAAATTTCAAATGTGGATTTTCAATCTAATTATGAACATTCGAAAATGAAAGCAACATTCAAAAACTTGAAATAACATTTGATTACTGAATTTTAATGGGCTTTTGTTTTTATCCAAAACGAATGTCTACAGAAATATTTATTGTACCAAGTTAATTGTATTTCATCACAATCGTCCATCCCTACTGTTAATTTACCATCTCATTAAGAGGCTTATTTATCAAAGGTCTTGCGGACCTGATACGACAGTGCGGATCAGGTCCGCAAGACCTCGCTGAATGCGGAGAGCAATGCGCTCTCCGTATTCAGCATTGCACCAGCAGCTCACAAGAGCTGCTGGTGCAACGCCGCCCCCTGCAGACTCGCGGCCAATCAGCCGCCAGCAGGGAGGTGTCAATCAACCCGATCGTACTCGATCGGGTTGAATTGTGGCAATTCCTGTCCGCCTACTCAGTGCAGGCGGACAAGGTTATGGAGCAGGTGCTTCATAACTGCTGTTTCTGGCGAGTCTGAAGACTCGCCAGAAACACGGGCCCACAAGCTCCATACGGAGCTTGATAAATGGGCCTCTAAGTGTCATCTAGTTTTTGTGCACCAATATTATTAATAGACTTGTGCAGCTTCAAAAAATTTGTTTCGGTTCGGATCGATTCGGATTGATTCGAATTTCGGTTCGGATCTATTAGAATTCGGAAAAATTTGAATGAATTCATTTCGGATTCATTCGGATTTGGAAAAAAATCGGTTCGGATCGATTCGGTTTGATTCGATTGGGTTTGAATCGATTCGGAAATTCGGAATTTCGGTAAGTGTTAGGTGGGATGTGCTGTGTATTACACTAGTATTATGTACTGTATATTAGGTTTAACCCATAGCAGAGTGATAAACCCTAATATACTGTACAATACTAGTGTAATACACGGCCATCCGAATCTACCGAATACAACCGAATCGATTCGGATTTATTCAAATTGATTCGGATGTATTCAAATCGATTTGGATGTATTCGAATCGATTCGGATGTATTCGATTAGATTCGGATTTATTCGGTAGATTCTGCAGTATTTTAATTCGGAAATTCGAATCGATCCGAATCTCCGAATTTTCCGAATTTCCGAATCGATCCGAAACGAATCGCACATGTCTAATTATTAATTCTTCTCTCATTATACTGTCATGGTAGTGCAAATTTATTTGAAACTTAGGAAACTTTCAAAATGCAGAGGATCCAGGCGTAGATTTATTGTTTGTTTGTTTTTTTGATTGTATAAATGACTTTATATGTGAGGTACACAAACCCAAAAAGGAGTCTGAATTAAACGTTTAGGAGCCATGAATCTCAAGCCCACAGGATTTGTAAAGCTTTTACACATAACCTTCAGCATTTAAATTTGATAGCCTGGAAGAGGTTTCAGTAGCCCAAGGTCACAGTCACGCTGGTCTAGGACTAAGCAGCATGGGATTGTAGTCTGGCAATTCTAGGCGGCCTTTAGCTGGTTCCCATTTTTATTTCTTTATTCTTGATGTAAATAGCTTGTTTTGTTGTTAAGAGGACTAGAGTATACAAGTTTAAATAACTTTGAAATTTACTTCTATTATCTTTTTTTTTATCCTTTGTTGAAAATCAGAAAGGTAAGTTCAGGAGCGTGCACGTGTCTGCAGTACTATATGGCAGCTGTTTTGCAACAATGTTAAGATTGTTGCAAATTAGCACTGCAAACATTGCTGCCTGGATGGTGGGTGGGGAAATCAGAGAGTACAGATGTACCATGGAAGTGCTCCCAGTATATAGACCCCTCCTGCTCTTTCAGGGGACCACCTGCCCACTTAACTGCTGTCTTGTAGTCTTAACCGGGCGACTCACAAGGAGTACTGTGTAGCTATAGTAGATTCTAGTTAGTAGAGGATAAAATAAGATTTACATTATGCAAGCCTTAACCGGTTACTCTAAAGCAGTGTTTCTCAACCACGGTCCTCAAGTAGCTCCCAACAGGTCAGGTTTTCATTATAGCTGAACCAGTGAACAGGTGAAGTAATCAGCTGATCAGTAACACGATGGTCACTAACTTATTTCACCTGTGCACTGGCTCAGCTATAATGAAAACGTGGCCTGTTGGGGGCACTTGAGGACCGCGGTTGAAAAAAAAATGCTCTAAAGCACTGTTTTTTAAACCTGTCCTCAGACCTCCCTAACAGGCCAGATTTTGAGGATATCTGAAATGGAGCACAGGTGAAATAATCAGCTGATTAGTAACCATGGTTATTTTACCTGCTCTCACCCAAGGTAATCCTGAAAATCTGGCCTGTTGGGGGGGGGGGGTCTGAGGACAGGTTTGAAAACCAGTGGTCTAAAGGTATCTGTATCTTAACTGTTGTTAGGCGCCTGTAGGTGGAGAAGAATTCACTTCTAAATCACAGGGTACCAAATAACCAAGACGTTAATAAAACCAGCCATATTTTGGGGGTACGGAATTATGTAGGGAGGAGCGCAAATAAAGGACCTTGCTATGCCTCTGCTACTACTAGTGTGACAAACGTATGTATTACTTTCTTGTTTCTTTTTGCATAAATCTTTAACAGTTATTGACTTATAATTATTTCAACTCAGAATTAAATTTCCCATGAAAACATTTAATTATCTGAAGTAAAGGAAAATCTTAATGTACATTCATTATTTATTTGCTTGTTCTATAATTTAATATGAAGTTTTCCCAATGCCCCCCAGAGAAGCTGTGACCCTGCTACATGCTACTCAGTGAATGCATGAGTTAATTTATGTCTGTCGCAAACCGACCACAGAAGAGGAGATAAGATAAACAACATGTGTTAGGCTTTTTAATGGGTATGCTCCTGGATTGCAAACTTTGCTAACAAAATTATACATTGTAATTCTTTTTTGGGGGGGAAAACATCTCGTATGCAGATGTTTTGTAACACAAGGCTAAAAGGGACACTGAACCTAATTTTTTTTCTTTCATGATTCAGATTGAGCATGCAGTTTTAAGCAACTTTCTAATTTACCCCTATTATCAAATTTTCTTCATTCTCTTTGTATCTTTATTTGAAAAGCAAGAATATAAGTTTAGATGCCGGCCCATTTTTGGTGAACAACCTGGGTTGTTCTTGCTGATTGGTGGATACATTTACCCACCAATAAACAAGTGCTGCCTAGCTTAGATGACTTCTTTTTCAAATAAAGATAGCAAGAGAACGAAGAAAAATTGATAATAGGAGTAAATTAGAAAGTTGCTTAAAATTGCTGCTCTATCTGAATCATGAAAGAAAAATTTGGGTTCAGTGTCCCATTAATCACTGATATTTACAATTCATACTGTATATAAAAATGAGGGCAAAACAGTGGTGGTTCCAGTAACAAATAAACAGGCAGAAAATGCTAATATTTGTGTGGAGTCATTGGTGGTTCATACAGGATGCCAATTCAGGTGGCATCAGGGTCATTGTTTTTATTTGTGCTGTCTGAGGGCAGGACTATGTTATTAGTGATATGGTTAAGCAGGAAGACAAAGTTCTGGGACAGTCTATATTGTCCATCCTCTTCCACACAAAAGGGGCTCAACCTGAAGCGTTACTCATGCAAAGAGCAGTTTAACTCTAAATCAAACAAATTGCCTTATTTGAGGCATAATAATTCTGACAAAATAGTGGGAAGAGGAAGGGGATATGGGTGAACGTCTGAGGGAAATTCAGAAATGGATAAAGTAGGAATCGCACGTCTTTCTGCAGCTCTCTCTTTACAGAGCACATGGTTCAGACAGTAAGATGTGAGTAGAGAATGAGATTAGGGACACTTACCCTTTGCACAGTTTCCAGGTCAGCAAGGCCAGAGCAATGAGAAGGAGAGCGCCGGTCAGCGTGAGAACCACTATAAACCACGTGTCTGGTTCCCAGTATGTCAGGGTCTTATGGATAATCTTGGTTTGCTTTGGAGGAGCCTGAAAATGGATGATTTAGAAATGACTATATTATACCTATAAAGATTAGTGGGAAACAGTGATGCAATGATAATGAAGAAAGGGATGACCCACCCCAAGTTCCCCCAACCCTTGATATTTAGCTTCTTTTAGTTTATGTGAAAATAAGGATTTGTTAGATTTGGTTAGATCTTCAAATGTAAATAAAACACTATGGTCTAGAGCAGTGGTTCTCAACCCAAGTGACTTCAAGGCCTGATAAATTTTAGCCGTCCATGCCCATTGCCATATAGTCATATAAATAGATTTCATGATTCAGATATATCATATAATTTTAAATGACTTTCCCATTTATTTCTATTATCTAATTTGCTACCTTCTCTTGGTATCCTTTGTTGAAGGAACAGTAATGTACTGCTGGGAGCTAACTGAAAGTCAAGGACAAGAGGCATAAATGTGCAACCACCAATAAGCAGCTTCTGAGAATATTTAGGTATTATTTTCAACAAAGGATACAAAGGCATCTATTTATCAAGCCGTCAACCGCAAATACGCTGGAATTCCGCAGCGTATTTGTGGCGAGCCTGATTCGCCTTAGTTATCAAACCCTACTGACCGGCAAAAGTAGAATTTTGTGAAGTAACATACGATCCGCCAGACTCAGTCCGACACAGATCGATGCTTACGTCATTACAGATGTTCCGAAGGCAAATTCGGCACAATCTGACTACTTTTGCTAGTTATCAAATTTCTACCAGGTACGCTCGCCACTATTCCGGACCAGCGTACCTGGTTTTCAATCCGCTGCCCTGGACGCGGCGGTTGCCATGGGAATCAATGGGAGTCTGAAAGCAGCGAAAGCTCATGTTCGCTGCTGCCCGATATCCCATTGATTCCTATGGTAGAATAAAAGTTACGTTTACACCTAACACCCTAACATGTACCCCGAGTCTAAACACCCCTAATCTGCCGCCCCCTACACCGCCGCCACCTACATTATACTTATAAACCCCTAATCTGCCGTCCCCTACATCACCGCCACCTACATTATACTTATTAACCCCTAATCTGCACCGCTTCACCACCGCCAGCTACATTATACTTAATAACCCCTAATCTGCCGCCCCGACACCGCCGCTACCTACATAAAGTTATTAACCCCTAATCTGCCCCCCTACACCGCCGCCACCTACATTATACTTATTAACCCCAAATCTTCCCCCTCCTACACCGCCGCCACCTACCTACATTTATTGACCCCTAATCTGCCGCCCCCAACGTTGCCGCCACTATATTAAATTTATTAACCCCTAAACCTAAGTCTAACCCTAACACCCCCTAACTTAAATATAATTTAAATAAATCTAAATAAATATTCCTATCATTAACAAATTATTCCTATTTAAAACTAAATACTTACCTATAAAATAAACCCTAAGCTAGCTACAATATAACTAATAGTTACATTGTAGCTATCTTAGGGTTTATTTTTATTTTACAGGCAAGTTTGTATTTATTTTAACTAGGTACAATAGTTATTAAATAGTTATTAACTATTTAATAACTTCCTAGTTAAAATAAATACAAATATACCTGTAAAATAAAACCTAACCTAAGTTACAATTACACCTAACACTACACTATAATTAAATTAATTCCCTAATCTAAATACAATTAAATAACATTAAATACAATTATCTAAAGAACAAAAACAAACAAACACTAAATTACAGAAAATAATAAACAAAATTACAAGATTTTTAAACTAATTACACCTAATCTAATCCCCCTAACAAAATAAAAAAGCCCCCCAAAATAAAAAAAGCCCTACCCTACACTAAATTACAAATAGCCCTTAAAAGGGCCTTTTGCGGAACATTGCCCCAAAGTAATCAGGTCTTTAACCTGTAAAAAAAAATTACAAACCCCCCCAACATTAAAACCCACCACCCACACAACCAACCCTACTGTAAAACCCACCCAATACCCCCTTAAAAAGAAATAACACTAACCCCTTGAAGATCACCTTACCATGAGAAGACTTCACCCAAACGGGCCAAAGTCCTCAACGAATCCGGCAGAAGTGGTCCTCCAGACGGGCAGAAGTGGTCCTCCAGACGAGCAGAAGTCTTCATCCAGACGGCATCTTCTATCTTCATCCCTCCGGCGCGGAGCAGCTCCATCTTCTAGAAATCCGACGCGGAGCATCCTCTTCATCCGACGTCTTCTTGAACAATGACGGTTCCTTTAAGTGACGTCATCCAAGATGGCATCCCTTCAATTCCGATTGGCTGATAGAATTCTATCAGCCAATCGGAATTAAGGTAGGAAAAATCCTATTGGCTGATGCAATCAGCCAATAGGATTGAGCTGGCATTCTATTGGCTGTTCCAATCAGCCAATAGGATTTTGCATCAGCCAATAGGATTTTTCCTACCTTAATTCCGATTGGCTGATAGAATTCTATCAGCCAATCGGAATTGAAGGGACGCCATCTTGGATGATGTCCCTTAAAGGAACCGTCATTGTTCAAGAAGACGTCGGATGAAGAGGATGCTCCGTGTCGGATGTCTAGAAGATGGAGCCGCTCCGCGCCGGATGGATGAAGATAGAAGATAACGTCTGGATGAAGACTTCTGCCCGTCTGGAGGACCACTTCTGACGGATTCGTTGAGGACATCGGCCCGGTTATGTGAAGACTTTTCACGGTAAGGTGATCTTCAAGGGGTTAGTGTGGGTTTTAATGTTGGGGGGGGGTGTAATTTTTTTTTACAGGTAAAAGAGCTGATTACTTTGGGGCAATGCCCTGCAAAAGGCCCTTTTAAGGGCTATTTGTAATTTAATGCAGGGTAGGGCTTTTTTTTATTTTGGGGGGCTTTTTTATTTTGTTAGGGGGATTAGATTAGGTGTAATTAGTTTAAAAATCTTGTAATTTGTTTATTATTTTCTTTAATTTAGTGTTTGTTTGTTTTTGTACTTTAGATAATTTTATTTAATTTTATTTAATTGTATTTAGATTAGGGAATTCATTTAATTATATTGTAGTGTTAGGTGTAATTGTAACTTAGGTTAGGTTTTATTTTACAGGTATATTTGTATTTATTTTAACTAGGAAGTTATTAAATAGTTAATAACTATTTAATAACTATTGTACCTAGTTAAAATAAATACAAACTTGCCTGTAAAATAAAAATAAACCCTAAGCTAGCTACAATGTAACTATTAGTTATATTGTAGCTAGCTTAGGGTTTATTTTATAGGTATTTAGTTTTAAACAGGAATAATTTATTTAATGATAGGAATATTTATTTAAATTATATTTAAGTAAGGAGGTGTTAGGGTTAGACTTAGGTTTAGGGGTTAATAAATTTAAGTTTAATTTTAGTGGCGGCGGTGTAGGGGGGGCAGATTAGGGGTTAATAAATATAATGTAGGTGGCGGCGGTGTAGGGGGCGGTAGATTAGGGGTTAATAAGTATAATGTAGGTGTAGGGGGTGGCAGATTAGGGGTTAATAAGTATAATGTAGGTGGCGGTGGTGTAGGGGGGGCAGATTAGGGGTTAATAAGTATAATGTAGGTGGCGGCGGTGTAGGGGACGGCAGATTAGGGGTTAATAAGTATAATGTAGGTGGCGGTGGGCTCCGGGAGCGGCGGTTAGGGGTTAAACACTTTATTTAGTTGCGGCGGGGTCCGTGAGCGATGGTTTAGGGGTTAATACATTTATTAGAGTTGCAGTGGGCTCCGGGAGCAGCGGTATAGGGGCTAATAATTTTATTTAGTTGCGGCGGGGTCCAGGAGCGGCAGTTTAGGGGTTAATACATTTATTAGAGTTGCGGTGGGCTCCGGGAGCGGCGGTATAGGGGTTAATAACTTTAGTTGCGGCAGGGTCCGGGAGCAGCGGTATAGGGGGTAGACAGTATAGTATAGTGTGGGTGTTTAGTGACAGTTTACCAATAAATCTGTGAAAAAGCCGAAGAGCAGCTTGATCGATGACTGTTAGTTAACAACAGTCCGCTGCTCATCGCCCCATACTTGGTGCGTGGCTTTTTGACAGCTTTTTTTGGTAACTTTGGAGAACCTATTCAGGTCCGCGGCAACGATGTTAGGCGATCTTAGGCGAGTGTATTGGTGCCGTTGAATGCAAGTAAGTTGATGGCTTGATAAGTAGATGCCAAAGAGTACAAAACAAATTAGATAATAAAGATCATTTGGAAAGTTATTTAAAATTGCATGATCTGAATCATGACAGAAAGAATATGTTTAAAAAGAGAATTCTATTTCATAGAAAGCTCACTGTACTTGCAAAAGGGATATATATAGTGGAAAAAGTCTTCACGTGATACAAACGTATAAGTAATATTTTGAACGGGACAAGGTAAAATAGAAAATAATACACAACCTCAGACTTATGGCCTGCACAGGAACCACCTAGCCTTGCCCCTAGACTGACTCTGTCTTTACTGACATCCCTCCCAGATTTCCATGACATCACCTACAGGTCTCCCTGACTCAGCACCTAGCATACCAGTCCAGCATACTGTCCATGGATCTCAGTACACTTTATAGGAATATACTGTTCTGGATTTGCTGATATACTTATTATAAGAACAAGAGATGTGTGAAATGTACATACTTACAAATCTATGAGCAACTAAAGAGTAAATAAATAATACTTGTGGGCTCATTGTGTGCTAATAATACACTTGTGATGTGTGCAAAGCTCTAAAACTGTGAACAAGATACTTGTGACCTTTATTTCCTCTTAAATAGGAATCTTTTGAGGTCCAAACCTCATACAAACAAGGTCTGCTTCTCACCGTTGTAGTGACGGTAGTGGTGGGCTTCGTTGTGGTCCATGGTACTACAGTAATAAACACTGTTGCTGTAGTACTGTAGATAGGGGGATTCAGGTTGTCTGTCACCTGAACAAGGAGCTCATAGCTCACAGGGTCATAAACCCCATCTGGGTTGTAGGAGAAGGTGTTATGTAGGAGATTGTCGTTAATCATAGTGAATCGATTGTTGGTGTTTCCTGTAGGTTGAAAGGACAATGAGTTTACACAGAGCGTAGCATTATTATATGTTCCAAAACCACCTCATGCTCATATTTAACGCAATCCATACCCCCTACAATTGTGTAGTACAAGGGCACACTGACGATGTCCCGGTCTGTGCAGGTCAAGGACAAAATGCTTTGTGTGGTAACGAGAGTAGAATAGATTTCAGTTCTGTAAAATGGAGGAGTACAGACTGGCGGGTTATCATTGATATCCTGCAAAAAAAAAAAAAAAATAGAGAGAAAAGAAAGTATAACTAACCATTGATATAATTTATAAGGGTATGTAAAATGGACAGTATACACCAATTTAATTTAACTACATGTAATAGACACTACTATAAGGAATAATATGCACAGATACTGATCTAAAAATCCAGTATAAAACCGTTTAAAAACTTACTTAGAAGCTCCCAGTTTAGCTCTGTTAAAAAAGTTAGCTGGAACACCCACTGCAAGTGGTTCTATAGTAAAAAAAAAAACAGACTCTCCCCCCTCTCCCTTCCTCTGCATATGAAAAGAACCTTTCCACAAACAGGAGCAAGCTGGAGAAGGTATACATCAGTATTCTTTTAAAACTTTGGGGCGTGGTTAGAAGTTTGAAAATCAGCGCAATGTAAATATACAAATAAGCAAAACTATATATTTTTTTTTTAAAAAAGCTGTATGGGCTATATAAATGGATCATCTACAAGACATTTATGCAAATAAAAATCTAGTGTATAATGTCCCTTTAAGTCTTCAAAACAAAACAAGGCTTCAAAATTAGGTAATCAGAATTTTAAAATAAAAAATATAATGGAGATATTCACACTCACATGAGCTTTTTTTAACGAGGTGCACTGTTTGCATGCAGGTGCACAAGGCATATGTACATATGGCATACCTCCCAACATTCCCT
This sequence comes from Bombina bombina, assembly GCF_027579735.1. Lineage (NCBI taxonomy): Eukaryota > Metazoa > Chordata > Amphibia > Anura > Bombinatoridae > Bombina > Bombina bombina. The sequence goes on along the minus strand of NC_069505.1, from coordinate 400,109,089 downwards.
ACATTTTTTCCAGAACTGGGCGGTCTAGGCTGTATGAGGGAGAGCCTTGGGAGAGGTTGAGGGTTTTCTGTGTGCAAGGCCATGACCAGAGGGGACAGACTGATGGGTGTACCGGGAATGGGGTGGGCAGTGATAAACACTCTTAGTTTAATGCGCTTCAATTATTCAAAGTTTTTATTTTTATTTTCAAAAGAGCTATATTGTGATAAAGTAAGGTGTCACAACAAAATTGAAAACAAAATGGTATTATTGACAGATAAATATTTGGTATAGAAAACAACTTATATATTAGTCATTAGAAGCTGTTCATATGTTAGTGTGCAATTTTAAGATGCTATAATTCTGAATATTAAACATAATCACCTAGATTACAAGTTTTGTGTTCCGATTTTAACGCTGAAAAAATGTCCATTTCAGCGTAAAAACCGCAATGCAGCCATTGCGAGTCTTGTCAGTATAGCTGTACCGCAAGAGTTATAGCCTGTAACGCAACGCCAGTCCCGCACTCAAAAAAATGACATTTTTGCGTGGGATTTCCATAGCGCTGCCATTACAAGTTGTGCGCTGAGGTTAAAATGCTTGCCTTACAGCCTATACCGACACAATCCATTCCGCTATCTGAGACCAGTAGTTATGAGTTTTGCGCAACAAAACTGTTACACAAAACTCATAACTAAAATGTTAAAAAGTACACTTTATAACCCCTAATCTGCTGCTCCAGACATCACCACCACTAATAAAAAAATGTAACCCCTATACCGCTGCTCCCCGACATCGCCACCACAATAATTAACCCCTATTCCCCCGCACCCCAATATCGGCCACACTATAATAAAGGTATTAACCCCTATTCCGCCACTCCCCGACATCCCCGCCACTAAATAAAGTTATTAACCCCTAAACCTCTGGCCTCCCACATCACTGCCACTAAACAAACCTATTAACCCCTAAACCCCCAGCCCCCACATTGCAAAAAACTAAATTAAACTAAAATATAACTACAAATTAAATCAACTAAATTACACTTTAAAAAAAACTAACACTTCTAAAAAAATATTAAATCCACAAATACAAAAAATAAAAAATACTAAATTACAAAAAATAAAAAATACATTAATAGTAATGTTAGTTTAATATATAGTTTAAACTTACTTTTTTTAATTTCACAGGTAAGTTTTCATTTATTTTAAGATAGGGATATTGTAATATTATTTTAAAGTTAGGGGGTTGTTAAGTTTAGGGGTTAATAGTTTAATTTATTTTTTGCAATGTGGTGGGCTGTCGTTTTAGGGGTTAATAGGTTTATTTAGTAGTGGTGATGTGGGAGGCCAGAGGTTTAGGGGTTAATAATTTTATTTAGTGGCGGCGATGTCGAGAAGCGGCGGAATAGGGGTTAATATCTTTATTATAGTGTGGGCGATGTTGGGGTGCGGGGGAATAGGGCTTAATACATTTATTATAGTAGTGGCGATGTCGGGGAGCGGCAAAAAGTAAATTTATGTTTACCTGATAAATTAATTTCTTCTATGGTACGACGAGTCCACGGATTCATCCTTTACTTGTGGGATATTATCTTCCTGCTAACAGGAAGTGGCAAAGAGCACCACAGCAGAGCTGTCTATATAGCTCCTCCCTTAGCTCCACCCCCCAGTCATTCGACCGAAGGTACAGGAAGAAAAAGGAGAAACTAAAAGGTGCAGAGTTGACTGAAGTTTAAAATAAAAAAATATAATCTGTCTTAAAATGACAGGGCGGGCCGTGGACTCGTCGTACCATAGAAGAAATTAATTTATCAGGTAATCATAAATTTACTTTTCTTCTATAAGGTACGACGAGTCCTCGGATTCATCCTTTACTTGTGGGATACAATACCAAAGCTACAGGACACAGATGAACGGGAGGGACAAGACAGATGGTTAAACAGAAGGCACCACTGCTTGAAGAACTTTTCTCCCAAAAATAGCCTCCGAAGAAGCAAAAGTATCAAATTTGTAAAATTTGGAAAAGGTATGAAGCGAAGACCAAGCCGCAGCCTTACAAATCTGTTCAACAGAAGCATCATTTTTAAAAGCCCATGTGGAAGCCACCGCTCTAGTAGAGTGAGCTGTAATCCTTTCAGGAGGCTGCTGTCCAGCAGTCTCGTATGCCAAACGGATGATGCTTTTCAGCCAAAGAGAAAGAGAGGCAGCCGTAGCTTTTTGACCTCTACGTTTTCCAGAATAGACAACAAACAAAGAAGTTGTTTGACGGAAATCTTTGGTTGCTTGCAAGTAAAACTTCAAAGCACGAACCACGTCCAAGTTGTGCAACAGACACTCCTTCTTAGAGGAAGGATTAGGACACAGAGAAGGAACAACAATTTCCTGATTGATATTCCTATTAGTAACAAAAACCACTAGAAACCTAAATAGCTGCACTATCAGGGTCTATAAAGGAGGTGCGCCAATATAAATCGACAATATGAGCGTTTATAAAATCAATTTTCAAGTCTGTTAGTATTTGGGGCATAGATTAAGACCATACGAGATAAACTGTAAAATAGTAATTGATTAATAATAATATAAAAACCTAGATAACAAAAAATTGTATATATTTAATTGTATATATTGAATATGCCTATCAAAGTCCCAAATCAGAAGAATAAATATAAATATATATGTAAGTCCATATGAACCATAGACCAGATCCCACAATGTACAGCAGCTCTCTCCACAAATGGCCGGAAGAAAATACAGTCCTAGAAGACAAAAAAACGAGAGGCGCTCTTGGTGCAGCAAATTCCAAACAGGGGCAAATTATGAATACACAATATACACCATGTACTCACAAGTAAAGTTGCACAAGCAGTGCAATATCGTGCAGGCCGAAACTTCTGAGCCGTTCGGCTGACTCACAGTGGCTGAAGCAGATGGTATCCAGAATGAGGCTCCAATCCTGCTACTCGTCACCTCTCAGGAACGCCAGCAGAAACCGATCAGTGCTATAGAAATCCAGCACTCGGATAACTAGCCAGCATTTAAACTGGTATCGTTTAAGAATTCAAAAAGAAACAGTTTCTGGTTTTGTGAAGCAATACGGATAAACAATGAAGGGTTGGTACATCCAATGTGGTCGCGAGAAACTGACGGATGCGATTATGAGGACGTAAAATGAAGAACGTATATTTTGAGCTTAGCAATAATATCCCTTTAAAATAAACGAGCTTCAGTAACATGAGCAATACCTTGCATCGCTAGAGAACTCTTTGTTCCCCCCTGATGATTGATATATGCTACAGTCGTGATATTGTCTTATGAATCCGGCCGAAGCCAGCTGAGGCCACGCCTGAAGCTCGTTGAATATCACTCTCAGTTCTAGAATATTTATCGGGAGGAGAGCCTCCTCCTGAGTCCACAAACCCTGTGCTTTCAGGGAATTCCAGACTTCACCCCAGCCCAATAGGCTGGCGCCCGTCGTCACTATGACCCATGCTGGCCTGCGGAAACACATTCCCTGGGACAGATGATCCTGTGACAACCACCAAAGAAGAGAGTCTCTGGTCTCTTGATCCAGATTTATCTGAGGAGATAAATCTGCATAATCCCCATTCCACTGATTGAGCATGCATAGTTGCAGTGGTCTGAGATGCAAGCGAGCAACGGAACTATGTCCATTGCCGCTATCATTAGACCGATTACCTCCATACACTGAGCCACTGACGGCCGAGGAATGGAATGAAGAGCTCGGCAGGTAGATAAAATCTTTGATTTCCTGAACTCCGTCAGAAAAATTGTCATGTCCACCAAATCTATCAGAGTTCCCATGGAATGGAACTCTAGTGAGAGGGATAAGTGAACTCTTTTTTACGTTCACCTTCCACCCGTGAGATCTTAGAAAAGCCAACACGATGTCCGTGTGAGATTTGGCTAGTTGGTAAGTCGACGCCTGAATTAAGATATCATCCAGATAAGGCGCCACTGCTATGCCCCGCAGCCTTAGAACTGCCAGAAGGGACCCTAGCACCTTTGTGAAAATTCTGGGAGCTGTGGCCAACCCAAAGGAGGAGAATCTTTGAAATCTAGAAGGTACCCCTGGGTTAAGATTTCTAAAGCCCAGGAGTCCTGAACGTCTCTTGCCCAAGCCTGAGCAAAGAGAGAAAGTCTGCCCCCTACTAGATCCGGTCCCGGATCGGCAGCTACCCCTTCATGCTGTCTTGGTGGCAGCAGTGGGCTTCTTGGCCTGTTTACCTTTGTTCCAAGTCTGGTTAGGTCTCCAGACTGACTTGGATTGAGCAAAATTCCCCTCTTGCTTTGCAGCAGGGGAAGAGGCAGAGGGACCACCTTTGAAGTTTCGAAAGGAACAAAAATTATTTTGTTTGGTCCTCATCTTATTTGTCTTATCCTGAGGAAGGGCATGGCCTTTCCCTCTAGTGATGTCTGAAATGATCTCTTTCAGTTCAGGCCCAAATAGGGTCTTACCCTTGAAAGGGATGGCTAAAAGCTTAGATTTTGATGACACATCAGCAGACCAGGACTTAAGCCATAACGCTCTACGCGCTAAAATGGCAAAACCTGAATTCTTTGCTGCTAATTTAGCCAGTTGAAAAGCGGCATCTGTAATGAAAGAATTATCTAGCTTGAGAGCCCTAATTCTATCCAGAATATCATCTAATGGGGTCTCAACCTTAAGAACCTCGAACCTAAAAGTAGCTGCAGTAGTTACAGGAACAATGCACGCTATAGGTTGGAGAAGAAAACCCTGATGAACAAATATTTTCTTTAGGAGACCCTCTAATTTTTTATCCATAGGATCTTTGAAAGCACAACTGTCCTCAATAGGTATAGTTGTACGCTTAGCCAGGGTAGAAATAGCTCCCTCCACCTTAGGGACCGTCTGCCACGAGTCCCACATGGTGTCTGATATGGGAAACATTTTCTTAAAAGTAGGAGGGGGAGCAAACGGAATACCTGGTCTATCCCACTCCTTAGTAGCAATGTCCGAAATCCTCTTAGGGACTGGAAAAACATCAGTGTAGGCAGGAACCTCTAGAAATCTGTCCATTTTACACAATTTCTCTGGAACTACAATAGGGTCACAATCATCCGGAGTCGCTAAAACCTCCCTGAGCAACAAGCGGAGGTGTTCTAGTTTAAATTTAAAAGCCATCATATCTGAGTCTGTCTGAGGGAACATCTTTCCTGAATCAGAAATCTCTCCCTCAGACAGCAAATCCCTCACCCCTAACTCAGAACATTGTGAGGGTACATTGGATATGGCTAATAAAGCGTCAGAGGGCTCAGCATTTGTTCTCACACCAGATCTACTGCGCTTCCCCTGCAACCCAGGCAGCTTAGATAAAACCTCTGTGAGGGTAGTATTCATAACTGCGGCCATATCTTGCAGGGTGAAAGAATTAGACGCAGTAGAAGTACTTGGCGTTGCTTGTGCAGGCATTAATGGTTGTGACACTTGGGGAGAATTAGATGGCATAACCTGATTCCCTTCTGACTTTGCAATGTATTGACCTTTCAGTGTATGAGTGACACATTCTAAGTGGGGGTTCCACAATGGCTTCTAAACATATTGAACAATGACTTTCCTCAATGTCAGACAAAAAAAGCATACACATTCTGCAAAACTGCTTTAAAATGCACCAAATTTTTCAAAATTTTGATAGCAGACTCAATATGTGTAGTTAAGTTTGCTCCACAAGAAAATTTAACATTTAACCCTTTATTGTGCAAACCGGATTGAAATAAGGCCTAAATCCGGAAAAAACACCCCCAGCACCTTGCCACAGCCCTGCTGTGGCGCCTACCTGCCCTCAGGGATAGTAAATATGGGGTTAAAGCTTTGATTTGGCCCAAAACATCCACAAGGGCCCTCAGGAGTTGGAGCTTGCTGCTTGCAGAGTGAAAACAACTGCACATCAGAGGCGCGAAAATAGGCCCCGCCCATCTCACTCTATGTCTCTACAGCCTCAAAGAACCTCACCAGAGTGGTTTAAAACTAGCCATGTGGGTTCTGAGACCCAAAAAATAAGCCAAGTGTACCCTCAACAAAGTTGCCCAAACAAACGTTATTGCCCACAAAACGTTAACAGCACTCCCAGTTCATAAAACGTTTGCCCACAAACATTCAAAACTCAGTGTCAACCATTTTTTAAATTGGCCCCTTATGCAAGCTTAGTAATGCCTTTCTATAGCTCTCAGGATTACTGCTTACCCTTACCCTCATGGGGATACTGTCAGCCTTTCTGAAATACACAGTCTCTCCAGAAAAATATGACTGAACATACCTCACTGCTATATAGCATGAAAACGTTCCTCACACTGAAGTTTCTTGTACCCCTCAGCCTCTGTGGGAACAGCACTGGATCTTAGTTACAAATGCTAAGATCATCATCCTCCAGGCAGAAGTCTTCATCCATCTGCTGCCTGAGAGTAAATAGTACACACCTTTACCATTTAAAACAAAAAAACTCTTGCTTGAAGAAATTAAAAACTAATATTTTATCACCTCTTTCACTTTACCCTTCCTAGTACTTAGAGTAGGCAAAGAGAATGACTGAGGGGTGGAGTTAAGGGATGAGCTATATAGACAGATCTGCTGTGGTGCTCTTTGCCACTTCCTGTTAGCAGGAGGATAATATCCCACAAGTAAAGGATGAATCCGTGGACTCGTCGTACCTTATAGAAGAAATAGGGGTTAATAACTTTATTTAGGTGGCAATGATGTCGGGAGTGGCAGATTATGGGTTAATAAATTTATGTAGGTGTTGACGATGTCGGGGGCGGCAAAATAGGGGTGTTTAGACGTGGGGTTTAGGTTAGGGTGTTAGGTTTAAACTTAAAGGGACATAATACTCATATGCTAAATCACTTGAAACTGATGCAGTATAACTGTAAAAAGCTGACAGGAAAATATCACCTGAGCATCTCTATGTAAAAAAGGAAGATATTTTACCTCACAATCTCCTCAGCTCAGCAGAGTAAGTTCTGTGTAAAAAGCTATACTTCAGCTGCTCCCAGCTGCAGGTAAAAAAAAAATAAAAAAATGAAGAAATGAAGCAGCCAATCAGCATCAGCAGTGCTGAGGTCATGAACTCTTACTGTAATCTCATGAGATTTGACTTAACTCTCATGAGATTTCATAGTAAGCTTCCTTTACCTGATTGGTGAAATAATATGAGAGTTCACGAGGCTCATCCTTTCAGCTGTCCCAAGACAGACACACTAAAATGCTGCTTAGAAATCCTTTACAATGGGAGGTGGCTACTGAGGAACTTTTGAGGTAAAATATCTTTCTTTTTTACATAGAGATGTTCAGGAGATATTTTCTAGTCAGCTTTTTACAACTATGCTGCATCACTTTCAAGTGTTTAAACATTTGGGTATTATGGCCCTTTAACATCAATGGGTTGCATTACAGTGATCGCCATTCTGTGCTTCAGGTGTTAGTTTTTTTTCTAACACCTTCTCCCCATTGATATTTATGGGGAAAGCATGCATGAGCACATATTCTCAGCCCTTGGATTTGGAGCTTTTTAAAAACTTGTAATGGCAGCGCTATGGAGGGTGAAATAACACAACTTTTGCACCCTCTATAGCACAAAACTTGTAATCTATGTGAATATTTTTTAAACCAATACCCAGCTGAGCATTAGTTTAGATATGTGCAAAGAAAAAATGTTCCTATACCAAGGGTACTGCCAAGATCCATTGTTTTGGTTTGCAAGCTATAATCCAAAACCCTTTTTGCTATACCCCAATTGATACTTTATAGACCTCGTTTGGGTCCCTGAGTGCCTTATTGCTCTGTAACCTCACATTACAGTAACCCAGTACCTAAGTGCCTTATTGCCCTGTAACATCTCATTACAGTAACCCAGCCCCTGGGTGCCTTATTGCCTGTAACATCTCATTACAGTAACCCAGCCCCTGAGTGCCTTATTGCCCTGTAACATCTCATTACAGTAACCCAGCCCCTGAGTGCCTTATTGCTCTGTAACATCTCATTACAGTAACCCAGCCCCTGAGTGCCTTATTGCTCTGTAATATCTCATTACAGTAACCAAGCCCCTGAGTGCCTTATTGCCCTGTAACATCTCATTACAGTAACCCAGTCCCTGAGTGCCTTATTGCCCTATAACATCTCATTACAGTAACCCAGTCCCTGAGTGCCTTATTGCCCTATAACATCTCATTACAGTAACCCAGCTCCTGAGTGCCTTATTGCACTGTAACACCACATTACAGTAACCCAGCCCCTGAGTGCCTTATTGCCCTGTAACATCTCATTACAGTAACAAAGCCCCTGAGTGCCTTATTGCCCTGTAACATCTCATTACAGTAACCCAGCTCCTGAGTGCCTTATTGCACTGTAACACCACATTACAGTAACCCACCCCCTGAGCGCCTTATTACCCTGTAACATCACATTACAGTAACCAGCCCCTGAGTGCCTTACTACCCTGTAACATCTCATTACAGTAACCCAGCCCCTGAGTGCCTTATTACACTGTAACATCACATTACAGTAACCCAGCCCCTGAGTGCCTTATTGCCCTGTAACATCTCATTACAGTAACCCAGCCCCTGAGTGCCTTACTACCCTGTAACATCTCATTACAGTAACCCAGCCCCTGAGTGCCTTATTACACTGTAACATCACATTACAGTAACCCAGCCCCTGAGTGCCTTATTTCCCTGTAACATCTCATTACAGTAACCCAGCCCATGAGTGCCTTATTGCCCTGTAACATCTCATTACAGTAACCCAGCCCCTGAGTGCCGTATTGCCCTGTAACATCTCATTACAGTTACCCAGCCCTGAGTGCCTTATTACACTGTAACATCTCATTACAGTAACCCAGTCCCTGAGTTCCTTATTGCCCTGTAACATCTCATTACAGTAACCCAGTCCCTGAGTGCCTTATTACCCTGTAACATCTCATTACAGTAACCCAGCCCTGAGTGCTTTATTGCTCTGTAACATCTCATTACAGTAACCCAGCCCCTTAGTGCCTTATTACCCTGTAACATCTCATTACAGTAACCCAGCCCCTTAGTGCCTTATTACCCTGTAACATCTCATCATAGTAACCCAGCCCCTGAGTGCCTTATTGCCCTGTAACATCTTATTACAGTAACCCAGCCCCTGAGTGCCTTATTGCCCTGTAACATCTCATTACAGTAACCCAGCCCCTGAGTGCCTTAGGACAACCAGAGTGTTTGCATTTTTTATATATTTCCATTTTGTGCTACTTTTTATATTTGTGATACTATCCATTGTTTTACACATTGTGTAATCACACAATTTGTCCAGGATTTTATGTTTGATTATTTTATATTTATTGTAAATTCATGGATCCATGAGTATTTGTGTTTTTGCTTGTAATACTATTTTGTCTGTTTAAAAATTTTATCCACTGTTTGTATTTGAGGAAATAAACTGTATTTTTAAACAGTGTGTGGAGCCTCATATATGGTTTCATTTGGACCCTGCCTTCACTAGTTGGCGCTCTGATATATTTTTCTGACTCTCATTACAGAAACCCAGCCCCTGAGTGCCTTCGGTGTTGAGGTCTTCTGATTATTACGTCCCAGTAGATGTATTGTGTGGAATCCAGCTTGAATACATGATGTAGGCTGTGACGAACCAAGGTTATCCAACCCTGCGCCAGTCACTTATTTGGCACAGAAAGGGTTTTCAGCCCCCTTTTCTGTCACCTATAGGTCACAATCTAGCCACACCAGGCAAGCTTGTGATTCAGTTTAGTGGGTGCAAGAGTTAATTCGCACTCCCTTAATCTGTACTAGACGTAAGAGAAATGCCCAACACTCCCTTTTCAATGCCACCCACAATAAACTATCAATCCCATAGCTCAAATACTGCCACCACTTAAAATTTATTAAAGGGAAAATCTTAAGGAAAACCCCAGACTTTACACATTAACTCTAGAAATACAATTTAGCAGAAAATAACCTAAATTATACAGTTCTAATATTCCAGTCTCTTTCAGTAACGTGGTTCAATTATTAGACAAAGGCCAAACTTAATAAAGGAATTATTTATTATGCCAAAAATATTATGCACAATGCATTATTAATAAAAAGTTGTTACAAATAAAATTACACACGCAAACAGTATTTTAAAATAAAAAGGAGAAAAACAGAATTGAATACTTTCCTAGTCTTCAAGATATGCGCCAGGGGCTGGCATGGAAAAGATGGCTCCTTACTTCTGTACAGCAGCTCCCCTTGTAAGAATGACAATCTTATTGTTAAGAAATAAGATTCTTAAAACTACTTTTCAGAGATCAGGTTGCTTAACCACACCCTCCTGGGCGGGCTAAGAAACCCCCCTGTTTTTACAACCTTCAATAGACTAATTTCTTGCCTGAATTTATACAATCTATTATCATTCCTGCTAGGTAAGAAATTTCTATAGTTACATATCTAGAACCTCTTAGTTTTATTGGGAGAATCGGTTTGATATCAAATATGCCATAGGTTGTCATATTTACCTTCCTTTAGGTTATAACAGTTTTAACCCACATATGTACATAATATACCAATGTCCTGTCAGTGACCTGGTCAGTTTTTGTAATGAAGGGCCTGTTTTGCATCAGGCATTCTATTGACAGCTTAAGCCATAAACTTTATCCTGTGTATCTCTGTGACTAAGAGTTTCAGTGACTTTATGACCCAATGCATACACACTAACATTTAATGGCTATTTAGGGGGTTCTGGCACTTCAAAGAAAATACAAACACAATTCTTCTTGAAAACAAATAACTGTTTTGAGTGCAAGCTACACAAAGTTAACTCCTTAGCAGCTGAATCCTGAGATATTTGTGACACCTCCCCCAATAAGAGACGCAAAAGGGGGTGGCTACGAGCCACTCCTGATGCGTATCAAAAGGAGCTTCCCCTCGCGGTGAGAACACCGTTGCCAGACAGATTGCACCTAGCAGTTTTGGCAGCAGGATGCCCTCCTTTTCAAAGTGACACACTAGTTGCTCTACCCAACCGATTGAATATATTGCAGGGCCCCTCCCATGCAGCCTCTAGTTTGTTCTGTCTCATGGGCGTGAGTACAAGAACCATCTCACACACTCCCTCTCTGGCAGTGAACTCCTGCAACTGTTTTTGTGCGAATATGGCATCTCTGGGTTTTGCAGGTACCTCCCCCAATAAGGTTTGCATCTTATCCATGAATAACACATCATCCCCTGTTACAGAGGTGCCTGTGAAACCTAGTGTCTTGCTACCTATGGTGTGCTCTCTAAACATATTGTGTGCTGTCAGTTGCTGCTTAACTACCATAGGCTCTTGCCCTCCCACTGGAGTAGAATTCCTGTACTCCTGCACCCTGTTATGGTTGGTAGGGGGTTGACTAACTGCCCCCCTCCTCCTCACTGTGCATTCTAACTGCTGAACCTGCTGAGGACACTGATGCTGCACATCTATCAGTGTATTTGCTGAATGGCACTGTGGGGCTGTGTAAATACACTTCTCTGTACTCCTCCCCCCTGTGCCTGCAGTCTGTGTCAGTCTCTGTCCCCTAGCCTGTGCAGTCTGTTTATAGGTCACAGCTGAGGTTACTGGGGTCTCTGTCACCCACAATCTTTCACACTCACTCTGTGGGTCCCTCAAAGAGTATTCTGTACCCTCCTCCCCCACACACTCTGACATCTGTGGCTTTGCTGCTTCTGTCATAGAGTGGGCTAGTTTGCCCCCCTGCTCTCTCTCACAGTCAGTCTGCCACTTTGCATAATCACACAGAATCTGGGACCCTTTTGACACTGGTGCAGACAAGCACACATCTTCCTTCTGCCATTTATCCCAACTATTGTGTATTTTCACAGGTTACGGAATTGTCCCTGGCAGAGACTGGCACACATCATCCAGCGGCCCAGTCACCCAGTCATTCTCTCCCCCGTCAATCTCACCTCCTTCTATAGTATCCACTGATTCAATCACAGATAGACATGCACCCCTCATCTGCCTTCTCTCACAGACAAGTTCTTCCCGTACAGCTAAACTTGGTTGAGGCACAGACAGATCCACACAGTCTATCTGCCTTTCTCCCCCATCAGTCTCACCCTGTACAGCTAACGGTAATTCTGCCGATACTGCTGGTTTAAGTACAGGAAGACACACACCGTCTGTCTGTCGTTCTCCCCAGTCAGTCTCTCGTCTTACAGATTCACCTCTCAGCACAGACACCCCCAGTTCAGGCACAGCCCTGCGCACACATGCACTCTGTCCTCCCTCCTGGTCAAAATGTCTCTGAGCATTTTTACACACAGCCCTTTCCACATAAGGGTCTGCAACTAATGTCACTAGGTCACATGTAGCATTGTCAGGCACATAAAGAGATAACAGTCTACCCAAATCAGTACCCAGTAAGACATGATTAGGAATATTTTCAGATACCCCCACATTTCTTAAACCTCTCCCCACTCCCAAATCAAGATATACACGTGCCATAGGCACTGCAAGTTTCATTCCCCCAATCCCTTTAACTGCTAGAGTCTTTCCAGGGATAATGTTCTCAGAGTTCACTAGCTTTGGATGCACCATAGTCACTTCTGCACCTGTGTCCCTTAGCCCTAGGGTTACCTTATCTCCAACAGTCACAGGTTGCAAGTTCTCATCGTTGTTTTCCTCTGGACAGGTAACAAACAAAACAGATGCTGGTACTTCTGAGGGATTACTCCCTCCAGCTGATTGCCCCAAGTTAACCCTCTCTGGGCAAGTGGAGCTGATGTGGCCCACTTTGTTGCAAACAAAACATCTGCGGGTATCTCCCTGCCCAGATGCAGCACCCGCCCCTCCTTTCCCAGAGGGAGCAGACACACTGGATAAAGGCACAGCAGGTTTTGTGAAGGGGGGTCGTGCAGCAGCTCCTTTACAGGTGGACCCCCCCTTAGAAAAGGATTTCCTCCCATTCTCTGGAGACCTGTTAGCTGTGTAAAAATCAGCCAGCTCGCCAGCTTCCAATGTGGTTATGGGCTTCCGATTTAAAACCCATTCTTGAACTCCGGCTGGGCACAGCTGCATAAATTGCTCCTTCACCATCAAATCTTCCAGCTCCTCCATAGTGGCAACTTTTAATCCTCTGACCCACTGTTTAAAGGCTGTCCTCAAGTTCCCAACAGCTGTAATATAGCTCTCTGACAAACCTTTCTTTAGAGAACGGAATTTCTTTCGGTAAACTTCAGGAGTAAGATTGTATCTCCTCTGCAGTGCAGCTTTAATGGAATCATAGTCCTGATCAAACTCTGGGGGTAGTTCAGCAAACGCCTCCAGTGCAGGACCTTTCAGGCCAGGGGTAAAGTACTTGGCCCATTGCTCCCTTGGCAACTGGAACTGTCTGCACACTTTCTCAAAGCTACGCAGGAATACATCCACATCTCCATCTTTCTCCAGGGTGGGAAAATTCTCTGCACGCACTCTGGGAGCAGGGGGGGTCTCTAGGTTCACTAACAACAGGTGAGACCATCCCTCTCTCCAACTGTGCAAGCTGTAGCTGATACTCTCTCTCCGCCTGTCGTTCAGCAGCCTGTCTTTCAGCTGCCAGAGCCTCTCTCTCAGCTACAGCAGCCTGTCGTTCATAAAACTTTGTAATCAGTTCCATGCGCAAACTTGCATCCACTGAGCCCATATGTTTAAGAACAGTTTGCAAATAACAGTCCAATGGATCCCCAGATCCTGATGCATCACCGCCCACAGCTGCAGACATCTCTCCTGGGACTTCAACTGGTGTGATTTGGCTGTTATCATATTCAACAAGAGCTTGTATTAGTAAATCTTTGTTCTTTGAACGTATTGGAATATCCCGCTCCTAGCATAGGAGTATAAGTGCCTCTCTAGATCGCTGCTCGTATGCCTCCATAGCAAAAATAAAATAGAAAAGAAAAACAGAGAATAGGGAAGGGGACTGTTTGCAATGTGTGACTATATAATGCACTGAGTTTTAGCCTTTGGAAATTGTAAGAAACAATTTCTTTTAGTACCAGGATTTTCACACTAGCAAATCCACAAGCACTAAAATCTAATAATAAAAAAAATTATCTACACCGCTGCCCACCAATTTGTGACGAACCAAGGTTATCCAACCCTGCGCCAGTCACTTATTTGGCACAGAAAGGGTTTTCAGCCCCCTTTTCTGTCACCTATAGGTCACAATCTAGCCACACCAGGCAAGCTTGTGATTCAGTTTAGTGGGTGCAAGAGTTAATTCGCACTCTCTTAATCTGTACTAGACGTAAGAGAAATGCCCAACACTCCCTTTTCAATGCCACCCACAATAAATTATCAATCCCATAGCTCAAATACTGCCACCACATAAAATTTATTAAAGGGAAAATCTTAAGGAAAACCCCAGACTTTACACATTAACTCTAGAAATACAATTTAGCAGAAAATAACCTAAATTATACAGTTCTAATATTCCAGTCTCTTTCAGTAACGTGGTTCAATTATTAGACAAAGGCCAAACTTAATAAAGGAATTATTTATTATGCCAAAAATATTATGCACAATGCATTATTAATAAAAAGTTGTTACAAATAAAATTACACACGCAAACAGTATTTTAAAATAAAAAGGAGAAAAACAGAATTGAATACTTTCCTAGTCTTCAAGATATGCGCCAGGGGCTAGCATGGAAAAGATGGCTCCTTACTTCTGTACAGCAGCTCCCCTTGTAAGAATGACAATCTTATTGTTAAGAAATAAGATTCTTAAAACTACTTTTCAGAGATCAGGTTGCTTAACCCCTTAATGACCGAGGACATGCAGGGTACGTCCTCAAAAAAAAGGCAGTTAACGCCTGAGGACGTACCCTGCACGTCCTCGGTGTGGAAAGCAGCTGGAAGCGATCCTGATCGCTTCCAGCTGCTTTCCGGTTATTGCAGTGATGCCTCGATATGGAGGCATCCTGCAATAACCTTACATGGCCATCTGATGCAGAGAGAGCCACTCTGTGGCCCTCTCTGCACCGGACATCGATGGCCGGTATCGTTGGTGGGTGGGAGCCGACTTGGGAGGCGGGTGGGCAGCCATCGGTGTGCTGTTTAAGGTGGAGGGGGGCGGGATCGGGGGCGGAGCTGACGGGGGCGCGCGCGCGCACGTGCACGGGGGCGGCGGGCGCGTGCACGGGGCGGGAGCGGGTGGGAGCCGCTATACTACAGAAACGTTTAAATACACATGTGGGGCAAAAGGGCACTAAAATATAAATCAAATAATAAACAAAGTGATTTTGGAGTGGTGGAGGGTTGGTCTTGGGTGGGGGGAGAAGCTACACTACAGAAAAAGGGATTTTTTGTAAAAAAAAAACAACACTTTTTTCTTAACTGGGTACTGGCAGACAGCTGCCAGTACCCAAGATGGCGCCCATTAAGGCAGAGGGGGAGGGTTAGACAGCTGTTTGGTGGGGATCAGTGAGGTTGGGGGCTAAGGGGGAATCCTACACAGCAGCATATGTAAATATGCTAAAAAAAAACAAACAAACTAAAAAGCCCAAATATACATTTTATTTTAGTACTGGCAGAGTTTCTGCCAGTACTTAAGATGGCGGGGACAATTGTGGGATGGGGAGGGAAGAGAGCTGTTTGGGAGGGATCAGGGGGTCTGATGTTTCAGGTGGGAGGCTGAGCTCTACACTAAAGCTAAAATTAACCCTGCAAGCTCTCTACAAGCTACCTAATTAACCCCTTCACTGCTGGGCATAATTCACGTGTTGTGCGCAGTGGCATTTTGCGGCCTTCTAATTACCAAAAAGCAACACAAAAGCCATATATGTCTGCTATTTCTGAACAAAGGGGATCCCAGAGAAGCATTTACAACCATTTGTGCCATAATTGCACAAGCTGTTTGTAAATAATTTCAGCGAGAAACCTAAAGTTTGTGAAAAAGGGAACATTTTTTTTTATTTGATCGCATTTGGCGGTGAAATGGTGGCATGAAATATACCAAAATGGGCCTAGATCAATACTTTGGGTTGTCTACTACACTACACTAAAGCTAAAATTAACCCTACAAGCTCCATACAAGCTCCCTAATTAACCCCTGCACTGCTGGGCATAATACACGTGTGGTGCGCAGCGGCATTTTGCGGCCTTCTAATTACCAAAAAGCAATGCCAAAGCCATATATGTCTGCTATTTATGAACAAAGGGGATCCCAGAGAAGATTTTTCAACCATTTATGCCATAATTGCACAAGCTGTTTGTAAATAATTTCAGTGAGAAACCAAAAGTTTGCGAAAAAAATTGTGAAAAAGTGAACGTTTTTTTGTATTTGATTGAATTTGGCGGTGAAATGGTGGCATGAAATATACCAAAATGGGCCTAGATCAATACTTTGGGATGTCTACTAAAAAAATTATATACATGTCAATTGATATTCAGGGATTCCTGAAAGATATCAGTGTCCCAATGTAACTAGCGCTAATTTTGAAAAATGGTTTGGAAATAGCAAAGTGCTACTTATATTTATGGCCCTATAACTTGCAAAAAAAGCAAAGAACAAGTAAACATTGGGTATTTCTAAACTCTGGACAAAATTTAGAAACTATTTAGCATAGGTGTTTTTTGGTGGTTGTAGATGTGCAACAGATTTTGGGGGTCAAAGTTAGAAAAAGTGTGTTTTTTTCCATTTTTTTCCTCATATTTTATAATTTTTTTATAGTAAATTATAAGATATGATGAAAATAATGGCATCTTTAGAAAGTCCATTTAATGACGAGAAAAACGGTATATAATATGTGGGGGTACAGTAAATGAGTAAGAGGAAAATTACAGCTAAACGCAAACACCGCAGAAATGTAAAAATAGCCTTGGTCCCAAACGGACAGAAAATGGAAAAGTGCTGTGGTCATTAAGGGGTTAACCACACCCTCCTGGGCGGGCTAAGAAACCCCCCTGTCTTTACAACCTTCAATAGACTAATTTCTTGCCTGAATTTATACAATCCATTATCATTCCTGCTAGGTAAGAAATTTCTATAGTTACATATCTAGAACCTCTTAGTTTTATTGGGAGAATCGGTTTGATATCAAATATGCCATAGGTTGTCATATTTACCTTCCTTTAGGTTATAACAGCTTTAACCCACATATGTACATAATATACCAATGTCCTGTCAGTGACCTGGTCAGTTTTTGTAATGAAGGGCCTGTTTTGCATCAGGCATTCTATTGACAGCTTAAGCCATAAACGTTATCCTGTGTGTCTCTGTGACTAAGAGCTTCAGTGACTTTATGACCCAATGCATACACACTAACATTTGGTGGCTATTTAGGGGGTTCTGGCACTTCAAAGAAAATACAAACACAATTCTTCTTGAAAATAAATAACTGTTTTGAGTGCAAGCTACACAAAGTTAACTCCTTAGCAGCTGAATCCTGAGATATTTGTGACATAGGCGGTGATCTTAGTGAAAACCCCTTGGTTGAGTGTCATTCCCATTTCTGCTTATCAGTAGGGGTAAACAATATGGATCTCTAGAGTGCGTTAATTATTGCTGCGATCTTCCCAGTTGTTTTGAGGTCGTCTTGGGTGCCAGTGGCTAAGGTTTTCTCTGCGGTTAATTGTGGAGTGTTGATTGCATTGATCTTATGCATCAGTAAGTCATAAGAAGCTCTTACAAGCAATGATTCCATGACCCGGTCAAATTTTATGTATTGCGGGCTGAGGTATGCTGATGCTTCTATATTTTCTGCTGCAGCCATTTTAATTTGGAGTCGTTCTCCTCTTGATAATTCGGCACTCTAGGTGATTCCTCTCTATTTGAAGCTTGGAGGTTCTTGCTTTTTATGTGTATAGCAGTTATTGGAATATCGGCAGAGAGGTTATATAGTGTTCAGTGTAGATGAATACCCTCCGATGTCTTAGGGGGGGTGGCACTGCCTATGTGTGAGAAGCTGCTCTAGGCCTCTGACGTCCAAGGCCAGGCTCTTGCTTCAATAATACAGCAAAATCTTACAAAAAAACGGCGTCCTTGCAAGATCGCGGTTCGGACACGCCCCCCTATTCAAATTATTTTTAAGTGTGAAAGCAACAAGATGCAAGTGAGAGCAATGCTAGATTTTGTGTTTTGATTATTACGTGAACACATTATCAGCTCTAATACTATTATCAAGATGCCTAACCATTACACTCACCAATATCTTGTTACACTCTAATGAACAGCTTTATAGAATAGAATGAGAACTAAAAGGATTTACTCTCACTGGACAGAAAGTTCTCATATTATAACATGCAGCATAATAGCTCAATCACAGAACATTTTATATGTGAGAAAAATAAAAAGACAAGATAGTAAAAAGACTGGTAATGTGTAAAGAGAATAGTGCAGAGGACAGGTGTAACACAGTGAGACATCACAGGATCATACTGTCAGCTACCTGTACGTTAATGGTGACTGTGCAGAAGATCGTCTTCTGATTGACAGGATCAGGCATGATGTCATTGTTCAGATCAACCACTTTTACAGACAGTGTATATCTGTTCACAGTCTCAAAGTCCAGAGTGCTGAGAAGATTAATCTCCCCTGAGAGAGGGAGAGGAAAGGGTTACGTATAACTGCAAACCAACCATCGTAACAACATACAGCTCTTTAGTGCCTTACTGACTCTCTAACATCTCATTACAGTAACCCAGCCCCTGAGTGCTTTATTGCGCTGTAGCATCTTATTACAGTAACCCAGCCCCTGAGTGCCTTATTGCGCTGTAGCATCTTATTACAGTAACCCAGCCCCTGAGTGCCTTATTGCGCTGTAACATCTCATTACAGTAACCCAGCCCCTGAGTGCCTTATTGAACTGTAACATCTCATTACAGTAACCCAGCCCATGAGTGCCTTATTACACTGTAACATCTCATTACAGTAACCCAGCTACTGAGTGCCTTATTACCCTGTAACATCTCATTACAGTAACCCAGCTACTGAGTGCCTTATTGCCCTGTAACATCTCATTACAGTAACCCAGCCCCTGAGTGCCTTATTACCCTGTAACATCTCATTACAGTAACCCAGCCCCTGAGTGCCTTATTACCCTGTAACATCTCATTACAGTAACCCAGCCCCTGAGTGCCTTATTACCCTGTAACATCTCATTGCAGTAACCAAGCTACTGAGTGCCTTATTACCCTGTAACATCTCATTACAGTAACCCAGCCCCTGAGTGCCTTATTGCCCTGTAACATCTCATTACAGTAACCCAGCCCCTGAGTGCCTTATTGCCCTGCAACATCACATTACAGTAACCCAGTCCCTGAGTGCTTTATTGCACTGTAACATCACATTACAGTAACCCAGTCCCTGAGTGCCTTATTGCCCTGTAACATCTCATTACAGTAACCCAGCCCCTGAGTGCCTTATTGCCCTGCAACATCACATTACAGTAACCCAGTCCCTGAGTGCTTTATTACACTGTAACATCTCATTACAGTAACACAGTCCCTGCGTGCCTTATTGCCCTGTAACATCTCATTACAGTAACCCAGTCCCTGAGTGCCTTATTACTCTGTAATATCTCATTACAGTAACCCAGCCCCTGAGTGCCTTATTGCCCTCTAACATCACATTACAGTAACCCAGCGCCTGAGTGCCTCTTTGCCCTGTAACATCTCATTACAGTAACTCAGCCCCTGAGTGCCTTATTGCCCTGTAACATCTCATTACAGTAACCCAGCCCCTGAGTGCCTTATTGCCCTGTAACATCTCATTACAGTAACCCAGCCCCTGAGTGCCTTATTGCTCTGTAACATCTCATTACAGTAACCCAGCCCCCGAGTGCCTTATTGCTCTGTAACATCTCATTACAGTAACCCAGCCCCTGAGTGCCTTATTGCCCCGTAACTTCTCATTACATTAACCCAGCCCCTGAGTGCCTTATTGCCCTGTAACATCTCATTACAGTAACCCAGCCCCTGAGTGCCTCTTTGCCCTGTAACATCTCATTACAGTAAGCCAGCCCCTGAGTGCCTTAATTATTGCCCTGTAAAATCTCATTACAGTAACCCAGCCCCTGAGTGCCTTATTGCTCTGTAACATCTCATTACAGTAACCCAGCCCATGAGTGCCTTATTGCCCTGTAACATCTCATTACAGAAACCCAGCCCCCGAGTGCCTTATTGCTGTGTAACATCTCATTACAGTAACCCAGCCCCTGAGTGCTTTATTGCCCTGTAACTTCTCATTACAGTAACCCAGCCCCTGAGTGCCTTATTGCCCTGTAACATCTCATTACAGTAACCCAGCCCTGAGTGCCTTATTGCCCTGTAACATCTCATTACAGTAACACAGCCCCTGAGTGCCTTATTGCCCTATAACATCTCATTACAGTAACCCAGCCCTGAGTGCCGTATTGCCCTGTAACATCTCATTAAAGTAACACAGGTGCAGTATTGCCTGGTAAAGATTAATTGGATTAAACAGTCCCTAGGATCACTACAGTGTGTTTGGGGTATCTCACCACTCCTGGGGTTAATGTAGAAGACGGGTGGGGTTGGATTTCCTTCTATGCTGTACTCCACATTGTTGAATTTATAATCTGCATCAGTAGCGTTCAGTTTTCCCACACTGGTCGCAAACGGGGCATTTTCATTTACGGAGAAGACAAGGGGCCCATTACAAATAGGAGGATAGTTATTTACCGGAGTGACAGTGACAAAAACAGGGATGTTGGCTGGAAAGCAAAGAGAAAGAGATTTAACTATGTTAGTGGTAAGGAGTATGTGCTAGATAACAAGTGGTGCGCTAATCGCTTGCGCACAAACCTAGCTAGACTTGCGCCTAGATTTAGAGTTCTGCGTTAGCTGTCCAAAACAGCGTTAAGGGGTCCTAACGCTGGTTTTGGCCGCCCGCTGGTATTTAGAGTCAGTCAGGAAAGGGTCTAACGCTCACTTTCCAGCCACGACTTTTCCATACCGCAGATCCCCTTACGCCAATTGCGTATCCTGTCTTTTCAATGGGATCTTTCTAACGCCGGTATTTAGAGTCTTGGCTGAAGTGAGCATTAGAACTCTAACGACCAAACTCCAGCCGCAGCAAAAAGTCAGGAGTTAAGAGCTTTATGGGCTAACGCCGGTTCATAAAGCTCTTAACTACTGTGCTCTAAAGTACACTAACACCCATAAACTACCTATGTACCCCTAAACTGAGGCCCCCCCGCATCGTCGCCACTATAATTAAACCCCTAATCTGCCGACCGCACACCGCCGCAACCTACATTATCCCTATGTACCCCTAATCTGCTGCCCCTAACATCGCCGACACCTACATAATATTTATTAACCCCTAATCTGCCCCCCCCAACGTCGCCGCTACCTACCTACACTTATTAACCCAGAATCTGCTGACCGGACCTCTCCGCTACTCTAATAAATGTATTAACCCCTAATCCGCCTCACTCCCGCCTCAAAAACCCTATAATAAATATTATTAACCCCTAATCTGCCCTCCCTAACATCGCCGCCACCTAACTTCAAGTATTAATCCCTAATCTGCTGACCAGACCTCACCGCTACTCTAATAAATGTATTAACCCCTAAAGCTAAGTCTAACCCTAACCCTAACACCCCCTAAATTAAATATAATTTAAATCTAACGAAATAAAATTAATCTTATTAAATAAATTAATCCTATTTAAAGCTAAATACTTACCTGTAAAATAAACCCTAATATAGCTACAATATAACGAATAATTATATTGTAGCTATTTTAGGATTTATATTTATTTTACAGGCAACTTTGTATTTATTTTAACCAGGTGCAATAGCTATTAAATAGTTATCAACTATTTAATAGCTACCTAGTTAAAATAATTACAAAATTACCTGTAAAATAAATCCTAATCTAAGTTACAATTAAACCTAACACTACACTATCAATAAATTAATTAAATAAACTACCTACAATTATCTACTATTAAATCAACTAAACTAAATTACAAAAAATAAAAAAAGATTACAAGAATTTTAAACTAATTACACCTACTCTAAGCCCCCTAAAAAAATAACAAAGCCCCCAAAATAAAAAAAAGCCCTGCCCTATTCTAAAATAAAAAGTAAACAGCTCTTTTGCCTTACCAGCCCTTAAAAGGGCCTTTTGCGGGGCATGCCTGTAAAAAAAAAATACAATACCCCCCAACATTACAACCCACCACCCACATACCCCTAATCTAACCCAAACCCCCCTTAAATAAACCTAACACTAAGCCCCTGAAGATCTCCCTACCTTATCTTCACCACGCCGGGTATCACCGATCCATCCAGAAGAGGGTCCGAAGTCTTCATCCTATCCGGCAAGAAGAGGTCCAGAAGAGGTTCCGAAGTCTTCATCCTATCCGGCAAGAAGATGAGATCCGGACCGGCAGACATCTTCATCCAGGTGGCGTCTTCTATCTTCATCCATCCGGTGCGGAGCGGGACCATCTTGAAGCAGCCGACACGGATCCATCCTCTTCTTCCGGCGACTCCCGACGAATGAAGGTTACTTTAAGGGATGTCATCCAAGATGGCGTCCCTCGAATTCCGATTGGCTGATAGGATTCTATCAGCCAATCGGAATTAAGGTAGGAAAAATCTGATTGGCTGATTGAATCAGCCAATCAGATTCAAGTTCAATCCGATTGGCTGATCCAATCAGCCAATCAGATTGAGCTCGCATTCTATTGGCTGTTCCGATCAGCCAATAGAATGCGAGCTCAATCTG
Source organism: Bombina bombina (assembly GCF_027579735.1). Taxonomy (NCBI): domain Eukaryota; kingdom Metazoa; phylum Chordata; class Amphibia; order Anura; family Bombinatoridae; genus Bombina; species Bombina bombina. Next base: position 400,086,376 of record NC_069505.1, on the reverse strand, counting down.
ATTGACTGATTGGCTCAGCCAATCGGATTGATCTTGAATCTGATTGGCTGATTCAATCAGCCAATCAGATTTTTCCTACCTTAATTTCCGATTGGCTGATAGAATCCTATCAGCCAATGGGAATTCGAGGGACGCCACCTTGGATGACGTCACTTAAAGGAACCATCATTCATCGGGAGTCGCCGGAAGAAGAGGATGGATCCGCGTCGGCTGCTTCAAGATGGTCCCGCTCCGCGCCGGATGGATGAAGATAGAAGACGCCGCCTGGATGAAGATGTCTGCCGGTCCGGATCTCCTCTTCTTGCCGGATAGGATGAAGACTTCGGAGCCTCTTCTGGACCTCTTCTTGCCGGATAGGATGAAGACTTCGGACCCTCTTCTGGACGGATCGGTGATACCCGGCGTGGTGAAGATAAGGTAGGGAGATCTTCAGGGTCTTAGTGTTAGGTTTATTTAAGGGGGGTTTGGGTTAGATTAGGGGTATGTGGGTGGTGGGTTGTAATGTTGGGGGGTATTGTATGTTTTTTTTTACAGGCAAAAGAGCTGTTTACTTTGGGGCATGCCCCGCAAAAGGCCCTTTTAAGGGCTGGTAAGGCAAAAGAGCTGTTTACTTTTTATTTTAGAATAGGGGAGGGCTTTTTTTTATTTTGGGGGGGGCTTTGTTATTTTTTTAGGGGGCATAGAGTAGGTGTAATTAGTTTAAAAATCTTGTAATCTTTTTTTATTTTTTGTAATTTAGTGTTTGTTTTTTTTTTGTAATTTAGTTTAGTTGATTTAATTGTAGATAATTGTAGGTAGTTTATTTAATTAATTTATTGATAGTGTAGTGTTAGGTTTAATTGTAACTTAGGTTAGGATTTATTTTACAGGTAATTTTGTAATTATTTTAACTAGGTAGCTATTAAATAGTTAATAACTATTTAATAGCTATTATAACTGGTTAAAATAAATACAAAGTTGCCTGTAAAATAAATATAAATCCTAAAATAGCTACAATATAATTATTCATTATATTGTAGCTATATTAGGGTTTATTTTACAGGTAAGTATTTAGCTTTAAATAGGATTAATTTATTTAATAAGATTAATTTTATTTCGTTAGATTTAAATTATATTTAAGTTAGGGGGTTGTTAGGGGTAGGGTTAGACTTAGCTTTAGGGGTTAATACATTTATTAGAGTAGCGGTGAGGTCCGGTCGGCAGATTAGGGGTTAATACTTGAAGTTAGGTGGCGGCGATGTTAGGGAGGGCAGATTAGGGGTTAATAATATTTATTATAGGGTTTTTGAGGCGGGAGTGAGGCGATTTAGGGGTTAATACATTTATTAGAGTAGCGGTGAGGTCCGGTCAGCAGATTAGGGGTTAATAAGTGTAGGTAAGGTAGCGGCGACGTTGAGGGGGGCAGATTAGGGGGTAATAAATATAATATAGGTGTCGGCGATGTTAGGGGCAGCAGATTAGGGGTACATAGCTATAATGTAGGTTGCGGCGGTGTCCGGAGCGGCAGATTAGGGGTTAATAATAAAATGCAGGTGTCAGCGATAGCGGGGGCGGAAGATTAGGGGTTAATAAGTGTAAGGTTAGGGGTGTTTAGACTCGGGGTACATGTTAGGGTGTTAGGTGCAGACTTAGGAAGTGTTTCCCCATAGGAAACAATGGGGCTGCGTTAGGAGCTGAACGCTGCTTTTTTGCAGGTGTTAGGTTTTTTTCCAGCTAAAACTGCCCCATTGTTTCCTATGGGGGAATCGTGCACGAGCACGTTTTTTAAGCTGGCCGCGTCTGTAAGCACCGCTGGTATTGAGAGTTGAAGTGGCGGTAAATATGCCTGTACGCTCCCTTTTTGGAGCCTAACGCAGCCCTTCAGAGAACTCTCAATACCAGCGGAATTTAAAAGGTGCGGGGGGGAAAAAACACGCGTAGCTAACTCACCCCTTTGGCCGCAAAACTCTAAATCTAGCCGATAGTCTTTTAATGTGGGCGGATTAGCGCTCTTATTACAAGTTGAAAGTAAAAAGTGTGTGCATTAATATCTGTACTTCGGATATTGAAACTGTGTTAACTTCTCCCTTAGGGGTAGATTTAACAAGCAGCGGATGCTGCAATCTAACCCTGTAGTTTCAGGTTTTCCTTAACTCGTCCGCCACCTTTGAGGTGGAAGACAGCAATCATCTTGATACAATCGGGATGATTGACACCCCCTGCTAGCGGCAGCGAATCTGCAGGTGCCTGTGTATTAGGGTGATGAGAGAGGTATGTGCCTGTGTATTAGGGTGATGAGAGAGGTATATGCCTGTGTATAGGGTGATGAGAGAGGTATGTGCTTGTGTACAAGGGTGATGAGAGAGGTATGTGCCTGTGTATTAGGGTGATGAGAGAGGTATGTGCCTGTGTAATCGGATGATGAGAGAGGTATGTGCCTGTGTATAAGGGTGATATGAGAGGTATGTGCCTGTGTATTAGGATGATGAGAGAGGTATGTGCCTGTGTATTAGGATGATGAGAGAGGTATGTGCCTGTGTGTAAGGGTAATGAGAGAGGTATGTGCCTGTGTAATCGGATGATGAGAGAGGTATGTGCCTGTGTATAAGGGTGATGAGAGAGGTATGTGCCTGTGTATAAGGGTGATGAGAGAGGTATGTGCCTGTGTATAAGGGTGATGAGAGAGGTATGTGCCTGTTTATAATGGTGATGAGAGAGGTATGTGCCTGTGTATAAGGATGATGAGAGAGGTATATGCCTGTGTATTAGGGTGATGAGAGAGGTATGTGCCTGTGTATAAGGGTGATGAGACAGGTATGTGCCTGTGTATTAGGATGATGAGAGAGGTATGTGCCTGTGTATTAGGGTGATGAGAGAGGTATGTGCCTGTGTATAAGGGTGATGAGAGAGGTATGTGCCTGTGTATACGGGTGATGAGAGAGGTATGTGCCTGTGTATTAGGATGATGAGAGAGGTATGTGCCTGTGTATAAGGGTGATGAGAGAGGTATGTGCCTGTCTGTAAGGGTGATGAGAGAGGTATGTGCCTGTGTATTAGGATGATGATAGAGGTATGTGCCTGTGTATAAGGGTGATGCGAGAGGTATGTGCCTGTGTATAAGGGTGATGAGAGAGGTATGTGACTGTATATTAGGGTGATGAGAGAGGTATGTGCCTGTGTATAAGGGTGATGAGAGAGGTATGTGCCTGTGTATAAGGATAATGAGAGAGGTATGTGCCTGTGTATAAGGGTGATGACAGAGGTATGTGCCTGTGTGTAAGGGTGATGAGAGAGGTATGTGCCTGTGTGTAAGGGTGATGAGAGAGGTATGTGCCTCTGTATTAGGATGATGAGAGAGGTATGTGCCTGTGTATAAGGGTGATAAGAGAGGTATGTGCCTGTGTATAGGGTGATGAGAGAGGTATGTGCCTGTGTAATCGGATGATGAGAGAGGTATGTGCCTGTGTATAAGGGTGATGAGAGAGGTATGTGCCTGTGTATTAGGATGATGAGAGAGGTATGTGCCTGTGTATTAGGATGATGAGAGAGGTATGTGCCTGTGTGTAAGGGTGATGAGAGAGGTATGTGCCTGTGTAATCGGATGATGAGAGAGGTATGTGCCTGTGTATAAGGGTGATGAGAGAGGTATGTGCCTGTGTATTAGGATGATGAGAGAGGTATGTGCCTGTGTATAAGGGTGATAAGAGAGGTATGTGCCTGTGTATAAGGGTGATGAGAGAGGTATGTGCCTGTGTAATCGGATGATGAGAGAGTTATGTGCCTGTGTATAAGGGTGATGAGAGAGGTATGTGCCTGTGTATTAGGATGATGAGAGAGGTATGTGCCTGTGTATTAGGATGATGAGAGAGGTATGTGCCTGTGTGTAAGGGTAATGAGAGAGGTATGTGCCTGTGTATTAGGATGATGAGAGAGGTATGTGCCTGTGTATTAGGATGATGAGAGAGGTATGTGCCTGTGTATAAGGGTGATGAGAGAGGTATGTGCCTGTGTATTAGGATGATGAGAGAGGTATGTGCCTGTGTATAAGGATGATGAGAGATGTATGTGCATGTGTATAAGGGTGATGGGAGAGGTATGTGCCTGTGTATAAGGGTGATGAGAGAGGTATGTGCCTGTGTATAATGGTGATGAGAGAGGTATGTGCCTGTGTATAAGGATGATGAGAGAGGTATGTGCCTGTGTATTAGGGTGATTAGAGAGGTATGTGCCTGTGTATAAGGGTGATGAGAGAGGTATGTGCCTGTGTATAAGGGTGATGAGAGAGGTATGTGCCTGTGTATAAGGATGATGAGAGAGGTATGTGCCTGTGTATTAGGATGATGAGAGAGGTATGTGCCTGTGTATAAGGGTGATGAGAGAGGTATGTGCCTGTGTGTAAGGGTGATGAGAGAGGTATGTGCCTGTGTATAAGGATGATGAGAGAGGTATATGCCTGTGTATAAGGGTGATGAGAGAGGTATGCGCCTGTGTATAAGGGTGATGAGAGAGGTATGTGCCTGTGTATAAGGGTGATGAGAGAGGTATGTGCCTGTGTATTAGGATGATGATAGAGGTATGTGCCTGTGTATAAGGATGATGAGAGAGGTATGTACCTGTGTATAAGGGTGATGAGAGAGGTATGTGCCTGTGTATAAGGGTGATGAGAGAGGTATGTGCCTGTATATTAGGGTGATGAGAGAGGTATGTGCCTGTGTATAAGGGTGATGAGAGAGGTATGTGCCTGTGTATTAGGATGATGAGATAGGTATGTGCCTCTGTATTAGGATGATGAGAGAGGTATGTGCCTGTGTATAAGGGTGATAAGAGAGGTATGTGCCTGTGTATAAGGGTGATGAGAGAGGTATGTGCCTGTGTATAAGGGTGATGAGAGAGGTATGTGCCTGTGTATAAGGGTGATGAGAGAGGTATGTGCCTGTGTATAAGGGTGATGAGAGAGGTATGTGCCTGTGTATAAGGATGATGAGAGAGGTATGTGCCTGTGTATAAGGATGATGAGAGAGGTATATGCCTGTGTATTAGGGTGATGAGAGAGGTATGTTCCTGTGTATACGGATGATGAGAGCGGTATGTGCCTGTGTATAAGGGTGATGAGGGAGTTATGTGCCTGTGTATTAGGATGATGAGAGAGGTATGTGCCTCTGTATTAGGATGATGAGAGAGGTATGTGCCTTTGTATAAGGGTGATGAGAGAGGTATGTGCCTGTGTATAAGGGTGATGAGATAGGTATGTGCCTGTGTATAAGGATGATGAGAGAGGTATGTGCCTGTGTATAAGGATGATGAGAGAGGTATGTGCCTGTGTATTAGGATGATGAGAGAGGTATGTGCCTGTGTATTAGGGTGATGAGAGAGGTATGTGCCTGTGTATTAGGGTGATGAGAGAGGTATGTGCCTGTGTATTAGGATGATGAGAGAGTTATGTGCCTGTGTATAAGGGTGATGAGAGAGGTATGTGCCTGTGTATTAGGGGGATGAGAGAGGTATGTGCATTTGTATAAGGGTGATGAGAGAGGTATGTGCCTGTGTATTAGGATGATGAGAGAGGTATGTGCCTGTGTATAAGGGTGATGAGAGAGGTATGTGCCTGTGTGTAAGGGTGATGAGAGAGGTATGTGCCTGTGTATAAGGGTGATGAGAGAGGTATATGCCTGTGTATAAGGGTGATGAGAGAGGTATGTGCCTGTGTATTAGGATGATGAGAGAGGTATGTGCCTGTGTATTAGGATGATGAGAGAGGTATGTGCCTGTGTATTAGGATGATGAGACAGGTATGTGCCTGTGTATTAGGATGATGAGAGAGGTATGTGCCTGTGTATTAGGATGATGAGAGAGGTATGTGCATGTGTATAAGGGTGATGAGAGAGGTATGTGACTGTATATTAGGGTGATGAGAGAGGTATGTGCCTCTGTATAAGGATGATGAGAGAGGTATGTGCCTGTGTATAAGGATGATGAGAGAGGTATGTGCCTGTGTATTAGGGTGATGAGAGAGGTATGTTCCTGTGTATACGGATGATGAGAGAGGTATGTGCCTGTGTATAAGGGTGATGAGGGAGTTATGTGCCTGTGTATTAGGATGATGAGAGAGGTATGTGCCTGTGTATTAGGGTGATGAGAGAGGTATGTGCCTGTGTATTAGGATGATGAGAGAGTTATGTGCCTGTGTATAAGGGTGATGAGAGAGGTATGTGCCTGTGTATTAGGGGGATGAGAGAGATATGTGCATTTGTATAAGGGTGATGAGAGAGGTATGTGCCTGTGTATTAGGATGATGAGAGAGGTATGTGCCTGTGTATAAGGGTGATGAGAGAGGTATGTGCCTGTGTGTAAGGGTGATGAGAGAGGTATGTGCCTGTGTATAAGGGTGATGAGAGAGGTATATGCCTGTGTATAAGGGTGATGAGAGAGGTATGTGCCTGTGTATTAGGATGATGAGAGAGGTATGTGCCTGTGTATTAGGATGATGAGAGAGGTATGTGCCTGTGTATTAGGATGATGAGAGAGGTATGTGCCTGTGTATTAGGATGATGAGAGAGGTATGTGCCTGTGTATTAGGATGATGAGAGAGGTATGTGCCTGTGTATTAGGATGCTGATATAGATTGTTCAGCTCTATGGGAAGCCTTTACTCACTGGTCAGCGATGGGGAGCCTTTATCTGTCACTACAATGGTCGCTGAGTACTGGAAGTTCACACTGGCTATTTCGGCTGAGTCATAAGTTAAGGTCTTGTTCACCTGTAGAGGATTACATTTCCCAGATAACACCAGTTTACATAGATAAAGCAGGAATCATAAAGGGGCATAAAAGAGCAAAAGAAAATGTTCTGTTACTTGTATATTACTATGTGTTTAACCCCTGCAAAAAGGGTTAAAAACATAGCTAAAGTCAATTTCAGAACAGCTATGCACTACTGGGAGCTAGCTAAACGCATCTGGTGAACCAATGACAAGAGGCAAATGTGTGTTGGCACCAATCACCAGCTAGCATTGCTACCCTTAAACTACCTAGGTATGGTCTTCAACAAAAGATTCCAAGAGAACACAATACATTTAGATAACAGAAGTAAATTTAAACATTTTCTACTTAGATTTTTTTTTAATTGGATGCTCTATTTAAACTATGAAAGTTTAATTTTGAATTTCTTGTCACTTTCCGTGTGCATTTTACTATTAGATGTACAGTCTTTAATAAATATTATTCATTTATTGAGCGTAAAGTGTGGAAATGTGCTGTCCATTTAAACTTAAAATGTAATAATGCATAAAATGTTTCTTTATTAAAAAGTATAGCATTATTGCAATATACCATCATTATTTATTAATTAAAGGGACATTAAACACATTGAGATGGTAATGTAAAATGATAAACTGTAAATATAAAATCTTTGCAATATACTTTCATGATTTATTTTGTCCCCTTTTCCTGTAATTCCTTTCTGAAATTGTGAGCTTTTCAGTTCCTGTTAGAAATGGAAGTGCAGAACACTGTTATATTACACACAGCCATTGGCTGCACACTCTAGTGACCTATTTATAACTGACCCTAATTGGCCACAGCAGAGATGGTAACACAAGTTACAACATGGCAGCTCTCATTGTTTTATAGAAACTAAAACTTTACACTTATTTAGTCAATATTTAAACAGCGAATGAAACTTTATAAAACACATCTACATGTTATTCTCAGACTAATCTTTTCTTTGAATGCATCATTCTATCTAGCATTTATTTAGTGTTTAATATCCCTTTAATATGTTGTTTTTTGTGTGAAGTCATTATAAGCTATTGATAGTTCTCACCACAAGGTTTGACCCATCCATCCGGAAGGAGTACAGTGAGTTTGCGTTGGGGATCACGCTGAAGGTTAGACTTGTCTTGTTCACATCGGGATCTTGGCATGACAATGACAACAATGCTTTGCTAAGTGGTGTGTTTTCTGGAACCTGAGTCCTGATTATGAGAAACAACAAGAAGGTGAGGATATATACGATGGAACAAATACTCACAGATGGCTAAGCCACCAGAACAGGCATGTGGGATTTATAATTTATAGTAACAAACACTGAGAAGTTCTCATTTAACCATAATGAAATTGATATACTGTCTAATATTTTTTTACACTTATTTAGTTTTGCTTTGTTAAAGTAGCTTGTTTAATAAAGCATAATTAACTGAACAGAATCAGAACTAATTTATCTTAAAGGGACAGTCTAGTCAAAATTAAACTTACATGATTCAGATAGGGCATGCAATTTTAAACAATTTTCCAATTTACTTTTATCATCAAATTTGCTTTCTTCTTTTGGTATTCATTGTTGAAAGCTAAACCTAGGTAGGCTCATATGTTAATTTCTAAGCCGTTGAAGGCCACCTCTTATCTCAGTGCATTTTGACAGTTTTTCACAGCTAGACAACGAAAGTTTATATGTGTCATATACATAACATTGTGCTCACACCCGTGGAGTCAGCACTGATTGGCTAAAATGCAAATCTGTCAAAAGAAGTGAGATAAGGGGGCAGTCTGCAGAGGCTTAGATACAAGGTAATCATAGAGGTAAAAAATATATTAATATAACTGTGTTGGCTATGCAAAACTGGGGAATGGGTAAAAAAAGGATTATCTAGCTTTTTAAACTATAGCAATTCTGGGTGGTTTTGTAAATGAACAGAAGAGAAGTAAAGTATTTTATCTGTTTCCTGCTACAAGTGATTTAACAACATTGCATGATCATACTACATCCATAAGAACAGATTTGTCACTGGTTCCTATTTTTCTGAGGGTCACGGAAATCAATAATAAAAAACATACAAAAACATTCATTTGACAAAACAAAATGGAATTATTTAATGAACAATGCTTTCCAGATCTGAGACTGCATTTTCATTCACTTTTCCATTTATATTTAAAATCCCTTTGATATCTAGTATGATATCCTGGGTTTATATTAACCTGACAATATAAAGCAGCTTTTTAAATGTATTTCTTTACAATAATAGACATTTTCTTACACAAACACAGACGGTGTGCAGCTGGGAGCCAAGTCATTGACATCCAACACAGTAATGTCCACGCTTACAATGGCGCTGTTCATACGGTTGAATTTGTCATAGGCTCGAACCTGCAGGTTAGTAAATGCCAGGACTGGTGTCGGTCCCTCTAAATCCAAATTAAAAATGGTCCGGATGGTTCCGGTATCTGAAAACAATTTATCAAGTTATACAATGCAAACAGGTAGAATTGGAGAGATAAGGGGATTGTAAGAAACAGATAAAACCAGGAAGAAAGAGTATAAATAATCAAGCGCAATTAATGAAAACTGGGATGATGTCTATATAAGATTTATAAATAAGCCGCATTTATCTGGTAGAGCTGGAATTTGGACATTCATCTTCACTACATGGTTTGATGTGAATGCTCTAGTACCTGATTCGATATAGTAAGCACTGCTGGGTGTTATCATCTCATAGAGGACATCCTTGCCTTGCGCCTTCACCTGTTTGACCAGATAATCTGGACCCCCATTCTCTGTGATAGTGACAGCAATAGATGACACCCTGAAATAAACAAGACATACAGAAACACTAAATTAGTTTAATTCTGCATACTAAGAAAACGCCTTTTGTCCAAAAATATTAATAAGTAAAAAATATTTTACCGTACAAATAAACATAGGCATGTGCAGCATACTGCATTAGGGTGCACCCCCACTCTAATTCTGCACTAACTCTATATATATATATATATATATATATATATATATTATATGTTAGGGTACATTTACCATGAGTTCACAGATGCATGCGTGCGCATGTACACACATATTCATATACACACTCATGCACAACGATTATAAATACATATATACATATACACTCACCCCCCCTCACATGCCCATACCCCACGTCTATCTCCACTCCAATAAACATACCCCTTCTCACTTTCCTCCCCTCTAATGCCTATACCACTGCTCTCTTTTCCCTTCCAATGCTCATACCCCTTCTCTCTCCCCCCTCTCATGCCCATACCCCTTCTTTCTCCCCCTTCTATCTCCCACCTCCAAAGCCCATACCCCTTCTTTCTCCCCCCTTCTATCTCCCCCTTCAATGTTGATACCCCTTCTCTCTCCCCCTCCTATGTCCATACCTCTTCTCTCTCCCCCCTCCCATGCCCATACCACTGCTCTCTCTCCCTTTACATGCCCATTCTCTCACCTCTTTCATGCCAATTCTCTCTCCCCCTTTCATGCTTCTCTCTCCCTCCTTCCATGCCTCTTCTCTTACCCCCTTTCCATGTCCATGCCCCTTTCCTCCCCCCCCTAACCTTATTGCTAATTCTGGCGTGCAGTAGTGGTGCACTTAAAGGAGGGGCAGGAATATGATATCACATCATTAACCTGCTTACCTCACTGATTGGCTGCTTTTACACTGGAACAATGTGCAAGGAAGCCTGGCAAATCAAGAGCCAGGATCCCGCAAAGGACCCAGCGCTGGCACCAAAGGGTGAGGGCTGGGGAGATCTTTGACCTCCCTACTGGCCCTTTGTAATGCTAAAGCGCTGTTCCTGCCATGTCCAAAATTACTAAGAGCAGCAAAGTCCCACTGGGTGTGTTCTGGGTGTAGTGAATATACCTTGATCACTGTACTAGCATGATGGGTGTAGTGAGTAGTAAGCATGCTGTGATCACTGTTCTAGAGTGCTGGGTGTAGTAAGCATGCTCTGATCTCTGTTCTAGAGTGCTGGGTGTAGTGAGCATGCTATGGTCTCTGTTCTAGAGTGCTGGGTGTAGTGAGCATGCTCTGATCACTGTTCTATAGTGCTGGGTGTAGTGAGCCTGCTCTGATCACTGTTCTAGAGTGCTGGGTGTAGTGAGCATGCTCTGATCACTGTTCTATAGTGCTGGGTGTAGTGAGCCTGCTCTGATCACTGTTCTAGAGTGCTGGGTGTAGTGAGCATGCTCTGATCACTGTTCTAGAGTGCTGGGTGTAGTGAGCATGCTCTGATCACTGTTCTAGAGTGCTGGGTGTAGTGAGTAGTAAGCATGCTCTGATCACTGTTCTAGAGTGCTGGGTGTAGTGAGCCTGCTCTGATAACTGTTCTAGAGTGCTGGGTGTAGTGAGCCTGCTCTGATCTCTGTTCTAGAGTGCTGGGTGTAATGAGCATGCTCTGATCTCTGTTCTAGAGTGCTGGGTGTAATGAGCATGCTCTGATATCTGTTCTAGAGTGCTGGGTGTAGTGAGCATGCTCTGATCTCTATTCTAGAGTGCTGGGTGTAGTGAGTAGTGAGCATGCTCTGATCTCTGTTGTAGAGTGTTGGGTGTAGTAAGCATGCTCTGTTTTATAGTGCTGGATGTAGTGAGCATGCTCTGATCACTGTTGTAGAGTGTTGGGTGTAGTAAGCATGCTCTGTTTTATAGTGCTGTGTGTAGTGAGCATGCTCTGATCACTGTTCTAGAGTGCTGGGTGTAGTGAGCATGCTCTGATCTCTGTTATAGAGTGCTGGGTGTAGTGAGCATGCTATGATCTCTGTTCTAGAGTGCTGGGTCTAGTGAGTAGTGAGCATGCTCTGATCACTGTTCTAGAGTGCTGGGTGTAGTGAGCCTGCTCTGATCTCTGTTCTAGAGTGCTGGGTGTAGTGAGCATGCTCTGATCACTGTTCTAGAGTGCTGGGTGTAGTGAGCATGCTATGATGATCTCTGTTCTAGAGTGCTGGGTGTAGTGAGCATGCTCTGATCACTGTTCTAGAGTGTTGGGTGTAGTGAGTAGTGAGCATGCTCTGATAACTGTTCTAGAGTGCTGGGTGTAGTGAGCCTGCTCTGATTACTTTTCTAGAGTGCTGGGTGTAGTGAGCATGTTCTGATCACTGTTGTAGAGTGTTGGGTGTAGTGAGCATGCTCTGTTTTATAGTGCTGGGTGTAGTGAGCATGCTCTGATCACTGTTCTAGAGTGCTGGGTGTAGTGAGCATGCTCTGATCTCTGTTATAGAGTGCTGGGTGTAGTGAGCATGCTATGATCTCTGTTCTAGAGTGCTGGGTGTAGTGAGTAGTGAGCATGCTCTGATCACTGTTCTAGAGTGTTGGGTGTAGTGAGTAGTGAGCATGCTCTGATAACTGTTCTAGAGTGCTGGGGGTAGTGAGCCTGCTCTGATTACTGTTCTAGAGTGCTGGGTGTAGTGAGTCTGCTCTGATCACTGTTCTAGAGTGCTGGGTGTAGTGAGCATGCTATGATGATCTCTGTTCTAGAGTGCTGGGTGTAGTGAGCATGCTCTGATCTCTGTTCTAGAGTGCTATGTGTATTGAGCATGCTCTGATATCTGTTCTAGAGTGCTGGGTGTAGTGAGCATGCTCTGATCACCGTTCTAGAGTGCTGGGTGTAGTGAGTAGTGAGCATGCTCTGATATCTGTTCTAGAGTGCTGGGTGTAGTGACCATGCTCTGATCACTGTTGTAGAGTGTTGGGTGTAGTGAGCATGCTCTGTTTTATAGTGCTGGGTGTAGTGAGCATGCTCTGATCACTGTTCTAGAGTGCTGGGTGTAGTGAGCATGCTCTGATCACTGTTCTAGAGTGCTGGGTGTAGTGAGCCTGCTCTGATTACTGTTCTAGAGTGCTGGGTGTAGTGAATCTGCTCTGATCACTGTTCTAGAGTACTAGATTGCTGGGTGTAGTGAGCATGCTCTGATCTCCTTTCTAGAGTGCTGGGTGAAGTGAGCATGCTCTGATTACTGTTCTTGAGTGCTGGGTGTAGTGAGCATGCTCTTATCTCTGTTCTAGAGTACTGGGTTTAGTGAGCATGCTCTGATCTCTGTTCTAGAGTGCTGGGTGTAGTGAGCATGCTCTGAACACTGTTCTACAGTGCTGGGTGTAGTGAGCATGCTATAATCACTGTTCTAGAGTGCTGGATGTAGTGAGCATGCTCTGATCATTGTTCTAGAGTGCTGGGAGTAGTGAGCATGCTCTGATCACGGTTCTAGAGTGCTGGGTGTAGTGAGCCTGCTCGGATCTCTGTTCTAGAGTGCTGGGTGTAGTGAGCCTGCTCTAATCACTGTTCTAGAGTGTTGGTTGTAGTGAGCATGCTCTGATTTCGGTTCTAGAGTGCTCAGTATAGCTAGAGCATGCTGGGTGTAGTGAGCATGCTCTGATTTCGGTTCTAGAGTGCTCAGTATAGCTAGAGCATGCTATAATCACTGTTCTAGAGTGCTGGATGTAGTGAGCATGCTCTGATCACTGTTCTAGAGTGCTGGGAGTAGTGAGCATGCTCTGATCACGGTTCTAGAGTGCTGGGTGTAGTGAGCCTGCTCGGATCTCTGTTCTAGAGTGCTGGGTGTAGTGAGCATGCTCTGATCACTGTTCTAGAGTGCTGGGAGTAGTGGGCATGCTCTGATCACGGTTCTAGAGTGCTGGGTGTAGTGAGCCTGCTCGGATCTCTGTTCTAGAGTGCTGGGTGTAGTGAGCATGCTATAATCACTGTTCTAGAGTGCTGGATGTAGTAAGCATGTTCTGATCACTAATCTAGAGTGCTGGGTGTGGTGAGCATGCTCTGATCACTGTTCTAGAGTGCTGGGTGTAGTGAGCATGCTCTGATCACTGTTCTAGAGTGCTGGGTGTAGTGAGCATGCTCTGATCACTGTTCTAGAGTGCTGGGTGTAGTTAGCATGCTCTGATCACTGTTCTAGAGTGCTGGGTGTAGTGAGTATGCTCTGATCACTGTTCTAGAGTGCTGGGTGTAGTGAGTATGCTCTGATCACTGTTCTAGGGTGCTGGGTTTAGTGAGCATGCTCTGATCACTGTTCTAGAGTGATGTGTGGAGTGAGTATGCTCTGATCACTTTTCTAGAGTGCTGGGTGTAGTGAACATGCTCTGATCACTGTTCTAGAGAGCTGGGTGTAGTGAGCATGCTCTGATCACTGTTCTAGATTGTTGGGTGAAGTGAGCATGCTCTGATCTCTTTTCTAGAGTGCTGGGTGTAGTGAGCATGCTCTGATCACTGTTCTAGAGTGTTGGGTGTATTGAGCCTGATCTGATCACTGTTATAGAGTGTTGGGTGTAGTGAGCATTCTCTGATTTCTATTCTAGAGTGCTGGGTGTAGTGAGTATGCTCTGATCACTGTTCTAGAGAGCTGGGTGTAGTGAGCATGCTCTGATCTCTTTTCTAGAGTGCTGGGTGTAGTGAGCCTGCTCTGATCACTGTTCTAGAGTGCTGAGTGTAGTGAGCATGCTCTGATCTCTGTTCTAGAGTGCTGGGTGTAGTGAGCATGCTCTGATCTCTGTTCTAGACTGCTGGGTGTGGTGAGTAGTGAGCATGTTCTGATCTCTGTTATAGAGTGCTGGGTGTAGTTAGCCTGCTCTAATCACTGTTCTGATCACTGTTCTAGAGTGTTGGGTGAAGTTAGCATGCTCTGATCACTGTTCTAGAGTGCTGGGAGTAGTGAGTAGTGAGCATGCTCTAATCTCTGTTCTAGACTGCTGGGTGTAGTGAGTAGTGAGCATGCTCTGATCTCTGTTCTAGAGTGCTGGGTGTGGTTAGACTGCTCTGATCACTGTTCTAAAGTGTTGGGTGAAGTGAGCATGCTCTGAACTCTTTTCTAGAGTGATGGTGTAGTGAGCATGCTCTGATCACTGTTCTAGAGTGCTGGGTGTAGTGAGAATGCTCTGAACTCTATTCTAGAGTGCTGGTTGTAGTGAGCCTGCTCTGATCACTGTTATAGAGTGTTGGGTGTAGTAAGTATGCTCTGATTTCTATTCTAGAGTGCTGGGTGTAGTGAGTCTGCTCTGATCACTGTTCTAGAGTCCTGGGTGTAGTGAGTACGCTCTGATCTCTATTCTAGAGTGCTGGGTGTAGTGAGTATGCTCTGATCACTGTTCTAGAGTGCTGGGTGTAGTGAGTAGTGAGCATGCTCTGATCTCTGTACTAAACTGCTGGGTGTAGTGAGTAGTGAGCATGCTCTGATTTCTATTCTAGAGTGCTGGGTGTAGTTAGCCTGCTCTGATCACTGTTCTAGAGTGCTGGGTAAAGTGAGCATGCTCTGATCTCTTTTCTAGAGTGATGGGTGTAGTGAGCATGCTCTGATCACTGTTCTAGAGTGTTGGGTGTAGTGAGCCTGCTCTGATCACTGTTCTAGAGTGCTGGGTGTAGTGAGCATGCTCTGATCACTGTTCTAGGGTGCTGGGTTTAGTGAGCATGCTCTGATCACTGTTCTAGAGTGCTGTGTGTAGTGAGTAGTGAGTATGCGCTGATCACTGTTCTAGAGTGCTTTGTGTAGTGAGCATGCTCTGATCTCTGTTCTAGAGAGCTGGGTGTAGTGAGCATGCTCTAATCTCTTTTGTAGAGTGCTGGGTGTAATGAGCCTGCTCTAATCTCTTTTCTAGAGTGCTGGGTGTAGTGAGCATGCTCTGATCACTGTTCTAGACTGTTGGGTGAAGTGAGCATGCTCTGATCTCTTTTCTAGAGTGCTGGGTGTAGTGAGCCTGCTCTGATCTTTGTTCTAGAGTGCTGGGTGTAGTGAGCATGCTCTGATCACTGTTCTAGAGTGCTGGGTGTAGTGAGCAGGCTCTGATCAATGTTCTAGATTGTTGGGTGTAGTGAGCATGCTCTGATCTCTTTTCTAGAGTGCTGGGTGTAGTGAGCCTGCTCTGATCACTGTTCTAGAGTGCTGGGTGTAGTGAGCATGCTCTGATCTCTTGTAGAGTGCTGGTGTAGTGAGCCTGCTCTGATCACTGTTCTGATCACTGTTCTAGAGTGTTGGGTGAAGTTAGCATGCTCTGATCAGTGTTCTAGAGTGCTGGGTGTAGTGAGTCTGCTCTGATCACTGTTCTAGAGTGCTGGGTGAAGTGAGCATGCTCTGATCACTGTTCTAGAGAGCTGGGTGTAGTGAGCATGCTCTGATCTCTTGTAGAGTGCTGGTGTAGTGAGCCTGCTCTGATCACTGTTCTGATCACTGTTCTAGAGTGTTGGGTGAAGTTAGCATGCTCTGATCAGTGTTCTAGAGTGCTGGGTGTAGTGAGCATGCTCTGATCACTGTTCTAGACTGTTGGGTGTATTGAGGATGCTCTGATCTCTATTTTAGAGTGCTGGGTGTAGTGAGTCTGCTCTGATCACTGTTCTAGAGTGCTGGGTGTAGTGAGCATGCTCTGATCTCTATTCTAGAGTGCTGGGTGTAGTGAGCATGCTCTGATCTTTTTTCTAGAGTGCTGGGTGTAGTGAGCCTGCTCCGGTCACTGTTCTAGAGTGCTGGGTGTAGTGAGCATGCTCTGATCACTGTTCTAGAGTGCTGGGAGTAGTGAGTAGTGAGCATGCTCTAATCTCTGTTCTAGACTTCTGGGTGTAGTGAATAGTGAGCATGCTCTGATCTCTGTTCTAGAGTGCTGGGTGTAGTTAGCCTGCTCCGATCACTGTTCCAGAGTGCTGGGTGTAGTGAACATGCTCTGAACACTGTTCTAGAGTGCTGGGAGTAGTGAGTAGTGAGCATGCTCTAATCTCTGTTCTAGACTGCTGGGTGTAGTGAGTAGTGAGCATGCTCTGATCTCTGTTCTAGAGTGCTGGGTGTAGTTAGACTGCTCTGATCACTGTTCTAAAGTGTTGGGTGAAGTGAGCATGCTCTGAACTCTTTTCTAGAGTGATGGTGTAGTGAGCATGCTCTGATCACTGTTCTAGAGTGCTGGGTGTAGTGAGCCTGCTCTGATCACTGTTCTAGATTGTTGGTTGAAGTGAGCATGCTCTG
Source organism: Bombina bombina (assembly GCF_027579735.1). Taxonomy (NCBI): domain Eukaryota; kingdom Metazoa; phylum Chordata; class Amphibia; order Anura; family Bombinatoridae; genus Bombina; species Bombina bombina. The sequence continues at coordinate 400,069,661 of NC_069505.1, read as the reverse complement.
ATCTCTTTTCTAGAGTGCTGGGTGTAGTGAGCATGCTCTGATCTTTTTTCTAGAGTGCTGGGTGTAGTGAGCCTGCTACGATCACTGTTCTAGAGTGCTGGGTGTAGTGAGCATGCTCTGATCACTGTTCTAGAGTGCTGGGAGTAGTGAGTAGTGAGCATGCTCTAATCTCTGTTCTAGACTTCTGGGTATAGTGAGTAGTGAGCATGCTCTGATCTCTGTTCTAGAGTGCTGGGTGTAGTTAGCCTGCTCCGATCACTGTTCCAGAGTGCTGGGTGTAGTGAACATGCTCTGATCACTGTTCTAGACTGCTGGGTGTAGTGAGTAGTGAGCATGCTCTGATCTCTGTTCTAGAGTGTTGGGTGTAGTTAGCCTGCTCTGATCACTGTTCTAAAGTGTTGGGTGAAGTGAGCATGCTCTGAACTCTTTTCTAGAGTGATGGGTGTAGTGAGCATGCTCTGATCACTGTTCTAGAGTGCTGGGTGTAGTGAGCCTGCTCTGATCACTGTTCTAGATTGTTGGTTGAAGTGAGCATGCTCTGATCTCTTTTCTAGAGTGCTGGGTTAGTGAGCATGTTCTGATCACTGTTCTAGAGTGTTGGGTGTAGTGAGCATGCTCTGATCACTGTTCTGGAGAGCTGGGTGTAGTGAGCATGCTCTGATCTCTTGTAGAGTGCTGGGTGTAGTGAGCCTGCTCTGATCACTGTTCTAGAGTGCTGGATGTAGTGAGCATGCTCTGAACTCTATTCTAGAGTGCTAGGTGTAGTGAGTCTGCTCTGATCACTGTTATAGAGTGCTAGGTGTAGTGAGTCTGCTCTGATCACTGTTATAGAGTGTTGGGTGTAGTGAGCATGCTCTGATCTCTATTCTAGAGTACTGGGTGTAGTGAGTCTGCTCTGATAACAGTTCTAGAGTGCTGGGTGTAATGAGCATGCTCTGATCTCTATTCTAGAGTGCTGGGTGTAGTGAATATGCTCTGATCACTGTTCTAGAGAGCTGGGTGTAGTGAGCATGCTCTGATCACTGTTCTAGAGTGCTGGGTGTACTGAGTATGCTCTGATCACTGTTCTAGAGTGCTGGGTGTAGTGAGTAGTGAGCATGCTCTGATCTCTGTTCTAGAGTGCTGGGTGAAGTGAGCCTGCTCTGATCACTGTTCTAGAGTGTTAAGTGAAGTGAGCATGCTCTAATCACTGTTCTAGAGTGCTGGGTGTAGTGAGTAGTGAGCCTGCTCTGATCACTGTTCTAGAGTGTTAAGTGAAGTGAGCATGCTCTGATCACTGTTCTAGAGTGCTGGGTGTAGTGAGCCTTCTATGATCACTGTTCTAGAGTGCTGGGTGTAGTGAGCATGCTCTGATCACTGTTCTAGAGTGTTAAGTGAAGTGAGCATGCTCTAATCACTGTTCTAGAGTGTTGGGTGTAGTGAGCATGCTCTGATCACTGTTCTAGAGAGCTGGGTGTAGTGAGCATGCTCTGATCTCTTCTAGAGTGCTGGATGTGGTGAGCCTGCTCTGATCACTGTTCTAGAGTGCTGGGTGTAGTAAGCCTGCTCTGATCACTCTTCTAGAGTGCTGGGTGTAGTGAGCATGCTCTGACCACTGTTCTATATTGCTGGGTGTAGTGAGCATGCTCTGATCACTGTTCTAGATTGTTGGGTGAAGTGAGCATGCTCTGATCTCTTTTCTAGAGTGCTGGGTGTAGTGAGCCTGCTCTGATCACTCTTCTAGAGTGCTGGGTGTACTGAGCATGATCTGATCACTCTTCTAGTGTGCTGGGTGTAGTGAGCATGCTCTGATCACTGTTCTAGATTGCTGGGTGTAGTGAGCATGCTCTGACCACTGTTCTATATTGCTGGGTGTAGTGAGCATGCTCTGATCACTGTTCTAGATTGTTGGGTGTAGTGAGCATGCTCTGATCTCTTTCCTAGAGTTCTGGGTGTAGTGAGCCTGCTCTGATCACTGTTCTAGAGTGCTGGGTGTAGTGAGCATGCTCTGATCACTGTTCTAGAATGCTGGGTGTAGTAAGTAGTGAGCATGCTCTGATCTCTGTTCTAGACTGCTGGGTGTAGTGAGTAGTGAGCATAATCTGATCTCTGTACTAGAGTGATGGGTGTAGTGAGCATGCTCTGATCCCTGTTCTAGAGTGTTGGGTGAAGTGAGCATGCTCTGATCTCTTTTCTAGAGTGATGGGTGTAGTGAGCATGCTCTGATCACTGTTCTAGAGTGTTGGGTGTAGTGAGCATGCTCTGATCACTGTCCTAGAGAGCTGGGTGTAGTGAGCATGCTCTGATCTCTTCTAGAGTGCTGGGTGTAATGAGCCTGCTCTGATCACTGTTCTAGAATGCTGGGTGTAGTGAGCCTTCTATGATCACTGTTCTAGAGTGCTGGGTGTAGTGAGCATCCCCTGATCACTGTTCTAGATTGCTGGGTGTAGTGAGCATGCTCTGATCACTGTTCTAGATTGCTGGGTGTAGTGAGCATGCTCTGATCACTGTTCTAGATTGCTGGGTGTAGTGAGCATGCTCTGACCACTGTTCTAGATTGCTGGGTGTAGTGAGCATGCTCTGATCACTGTTCTAGATTGTTATGTGTAGTGAGCCTGCTCTGATCACTGTTCTAGAGTGTTGGGTGTAGTGAGCATGCTCTGATCACTGTTCTAGAGTGCTGGGTGTAGTGAGCATGTTTGGATCACTGTTCTAGAGTTCTGGGTGTAGTGAGCATGCTCTGATCACTGTTCTAGAGTGCTGGGTGTAGTGAGTCTGCTCTGATCACTGTTCAAGAGAGCTGGGTGTAGTGAGCATGCTCAGATCACTGTTCTAGAGTGCTGGGTGTAGTGAGCATGCTCTGATCACTGTTCTAGAGTGCTGGGTGTAGTGAGTCTGCTCTAATCACTGTTCAAGAGAGCTAAGTGTAGTGAGAATGCTCTGATCACTGTCCTAGATTGCTGGGTGTAGTGAGCATGCTCTGATCACTGCCCTAGATTGCTGGGTGTAGTGAGCATGCTCTGATCACTGTTCTAGATTGCTGGGTGTAGTGAGCATGCTCTGATCACTGTTCTAGAGTGCTGGGTGTAGTGAGCCTTCTATGATCACTGTTCTAGATTGCTGGGTGTAGTGAGCATGCTCTGATCACTGTTCTAGATTGCTGGGTGTAGTGCGCATGCTCTGATCTCTTTTCTAGAGTGCTGGGTGTAGTGAGCCTGCTCTGATCACTGTTCTAGAGTGCTTGGTGTAGTGAGCATGCTCTGATCACTGTTCTAGAGTGCTGGGTGTAGTGAGCATGCTCTAATCACTGTTCTAGAGTGCTGGGTGTAGTGAGTCTGCTCTGATCACTGTTCTAGAGAGCTGGGTGTAGTGAGCATGCTTGGATCACTGTTCTAGAGTGCTGGGTGTAGTTAGCATGCTCTGATCACTGTTCTAGAGTGCTGGGTGTAGTGAGTCTGCTCTGATCACTGTTCTAGAGAGCTGGGTGTAGTGAGCATGCTCTGATCACTGTTCTAGATTGTTGGGTGTAGTGAGCCTGCTCTGATCTTTGTTCTAGAGTGCTGGGTGTAGTGAGCATGCTCTGATCACTGTTCTAGAGTGCTGGGTGTAGTGAGCAGGCTCTGATCAATGTTCTAGATTGTTGGGTGTAGTGAGCATGCTCTGATCTCTTTTCTAGAGTGCTGGGTGTAGTGAGCCTGCTCTGATCACTGTTCTAGAGTGCTGGGTGTAGTGAGCATGCTCTGATCACTGTTCTAGAGTGCTGGGTGTAGTGAGCATGCTCTGATCACTGTTCTAGAGTGTTGGGTGTAGTGAGCATGCTCTGATCGCTGTTCTAGAGAGTTGGGTGTAGTGAGTAGTGAGCATGCTCTGATCTCTTTTCTAGAGTGCTGGGTGTAGTGAGCATGCTCTGATCTCTTTTCTAGAGTGCTGGGTGTAGTGAGCCTGCTCTGATCATTGTTCTAGAGTGCTGGTGAAGTGAGCCTGCTCTGATCATTGTTCTAGAGTGCTGGGTGTAGTGACCATGCTCTGATCTCTGTTCTAGAGTGCTGAGTGTAGTGAGCATGCTCTGATCACTGTTCTAGAGTGTTGCATTTAGTGTGCCTGCTCTGATCACTGTTCTAGAGTGCTAGGTGTAGTGAACATGCTCTGATTACTGTTCTAGAGTGCTGGGTGTAGTGAGTCTGCTCTGATCACTGTTCTAGAGTGCTGGGTGTAGTGAGCCTACTCTGATCACTGTTCTAGAGTGCTGAGTGTAGTGAGCCTGCTCTGATCACTGTTCTAGAGTGCTGGGTGTAGTGAGCATGCTCTGATCTCTGTTCTAGAGTGCTGGGTGTAGTGTGCCTGCTCTGATCACTGTTCTAGAGTGCTGGGTGTAGTGTGCCTGCTCTGATCACTGTTCTAGAGTGCTGGGTGTAGTGTGCCTGCTCTGATTACTGTTCTAGAGTGCTGGGTGTAGTGAGCATGTTCTGATCACTGTTCTATAGTGCTGAGTGTAGTGAACCTGCTCTGATCATTGTTCTAGAGTGCTGGGTGTAGTGAGCATGCTCTGATCACTGTTCTAGAGTGCTGGGTGTAGTGAGCATGCTCTGATCACTGTTCTAGAGTGCTGGGTGTAGTGAGCATGCTCTGATCACTGTTCTAGAGTGTTGGGTGTAGTGAGCCTGCTCTGATCACTGTTCTAGAGTGCTGGGTGTAGTGAGCATGCTCTGATCACTGTTCTAGTGTGCTGGGTGTGGTGAGCATGCTCTGATCACTGTTCTAGAGTGCTGGGTGTAGTGAGCATGCTCTGATCACTGTTCTAGAGTGCTGGGTGTAGTGAGCATGCTCTGATCACTGTTCTAGATTGCTGGGTGTAGTGAGCATGCTCTGATCACTGTTCTAGAGTGTTGGTTGTAGTGAGCATGTTCTGATCACTGTTCTAGAGAGTTGGGTGTAGTGAGTAGTGAGCATGCTCTGATAACTGTTCTAGAGTGCTGGGTGTAGTGAGCCTGCTCTGATCATTGTTCTAGAGTGCTGGTGTAGTGAGCCTGCTCTGATCATTGTTCTAGAGTGCTGGGTGTAGTGACCATGCTCTGATCTCTGTTCTAGAGTGCTGAGTGTAGTGAGCATGCTCTGATCACTGTTCTAGAGTGTTGCATTTAGTGTGCCTGCTCTGATCACTGTTCTAGAGTGCTAGGTGTAGTGAACATGCTCTGATTACTGTTCTAGAGTGCTGGGTGTAGTGAGCCTGCTCTGATCACTGTTCTAGAGTGCTGGGTGTAGTGAGCCTACTCTGATCACTGTTCTAGAGTGCTGAGTGTAGTGAGCCTGCTCTGATCACTGTTCTAGAGTGCTGGGTGTAGTGAGCATGCTCTGATCTCTGTTCTAGAGTGCTAGGTGTAGTGTGCCTGCTCTGATCACTGTTCCTGCTCTGATCACTGTTCTAGAGTGCTGGGTGTAGTGTGCCTGCTCTGATCACTGTTCTAGAGTGCTGGGTGTAGTGAGCATGCTCTGATCACTGTTCTAGAGTGTTGGTTGTAGTGAGCATGTTCTGATCACTGTTCTAGAGAGTTGGGTGTAGTGAGTAGTGAGCATGCTCTGATAACTGTTCTAGAGTGCTGGGTGTAGTGAGCCTGCTCTGATCATTGTTCTAGAGTGCTGGTGTAGTGAGCCTGCTCTGATCATTGTTCTAGAGTGCTGGGTGTAGTGACCATGCTCTGATCTCTGTTCTAGAGTGCTGAGTGTAGTGAGCATGCTCTGATCACTGTTCTAGAGTGTTGCATTTAGTGTGCCTGCTCTGATCACTGTTCTAGAGTGCTAGGTGTAGTGAACATGCTCTGATTACTGTTCTAGAGTGCTGGGTGTAGTGAGCCTGCTCTGATCACTGTTCTAGAGTGCTGGGTGTAGTGAGCCTACTCTGATCACTGTTCTAGAGTGCTGAGTGTAGTGAGCCTGCTCTGATCACTGTTCTAGAGTGCTGGGTGTAGTGAGCATGCTCTGATCTCTGTTCTAGAGTGCTAGGTGTAGTGTGCCTGCTCTGATCACTGTTCCTGCTCTGATCACTGTTCTAGAGTGCTGGGTGTAGTGTGCCTGCTCTGATCACTGTTCTAGAGTGCTGGGTGTAGTGAGCATGCTCTGATCACTGTTCTAGAGTTCTGAGTGTAGTGAGCCTGCTCTGATCATTGTTCTAGAGTGCTGGGTGTAGTGAGCATGCTCTGATCACTGTTCTAGAGTGCTGGGTGTAGTGAGCATGCTCTGATCACTGTTCTAGAGTGTTGGGTGTAGTGAGCCTGCTCTGATCACTGTTCTAGAGTGCTGGGTGTAGTGAGCATGCTCTGATCACTGTTCTAGTGTGCTGGGTGTAGTAAGCATGCTCTGATCACTGTTCTAGAGTGCTGGGTGTAGTGAGCATGCTCTGATCATTGTTCTAGAGTGCTGGGTGTAGTGAGCATGCTCTGATCACTGTTCTAGAGTGCTGGGTCAGGTGTAGTGAGCATGCTCTGATCACTGTTCTAGAGTGCTGGGTGTAGTGAGCCTGCTCTAATCACTGTTCTAGAGTGCTGGGTAAAGTGAGCATGCTCTGATCACTGTTCTAGAGTGCTGGATGTAGTGAGCATGCTCTGGGTGCTGGGTGTAGTGAGCATGCTCTGATCACTGTTCTAGAGTGCTGGGTGTAGTGAGCATGCACACAGCACATATACACAAATACAAGCATGTACACACACACAAAACATACACACAGGCTAATGTACACACTGACGCACATGTACATACACACAAATACCTGCATATGCTCACACACATAAACTCACGTGAAGTTGACAGGATTTGTAATAATTGGAAGAACCTCTATATTTAAAGTCCCATTACAGCTGGTTCCTGCTGCATCTTTCACCAAAATCTGAATCTGGTAAGTCTGGGAAACAGAAACAAAATATTAATAAGCGTTATCTTAGCCTAGGTCAAACCACTCATAGGGCTTCATTCTAACCAATGAGAATTCCCTTGTAAGGTGTACTAGGAAGGTTATTGTGAGATTTTCAAATTCCAACCTATTACATCCATCACCCACAATATAACACATTTCTCAAAGGTGTCCACGCTCCTTATACTTGGGGACAGTTTTTTGTCCCTGTTATTACATTTCATTATAATTATGTTTTCAGCTGTTTCTACATATTTTTTTGTCTGTTTTCAAATTTACTGCCTTTGAACTGTTAAAGGCATTTGAAAGCCACAAAATTACTTTCGTGATTCAGACAGTGCGTATTCTTTGTTGAAGAGATACTTAGGTAGGCATCTGGAGCACTTCATGGCAGGCAATACTGATGTTATCACATTATTTTATAAAACTGCTGCTTTGTGCACGCTCCTGAGCTTTTTTTCAACAAAAGATACCAAGAGAATGAAGAAAAAATGGTAAAAGAAGTAAATTAGAAAGTTGCTTGAAATTGTGTCTGAATTGTGTTTCATATCCCTTTAAATATATTTTTTTGCCTGTTTTAAGTTATTTTCAGACTGCTTAAGGTACTTTCTGTCAGTGTTAAAGCTTGTGCACATTCCCCGTTCACATAATAATAAATTAGATAGTTTTCTGGTTTTAAGGACCTTAGAAGGGCATAATCAACAAATGCAAAATAAAGAAACAATGCAAAAGCATTCTGTCTGAATTTCAAATGTGCAGTAGATTTTCAAAGTTAGTTCCATTTTCCATTTCACTTTATCATGTGACAGCCATCAGCCAATCACAAAATACATATATGTATATACCATGAATTGTTAGATATACTCCATAAGTGCTGAGAATGTACACATTTTAATTATGGATGTGAATTGGGAACTTTTTAAAATCGTGTGCTCTTTCTGAATCCTGAATGCTTAATTTTGCCATTAGTGCTCCTTTAATAGAAACTTAAAGGGACATAGTAGTGGGAACATTACATACTTTAATTGCTCATCCTTAAACTCTACATGTTTACCTCACGCAAAGCAGTTAAACACACATATAAAGTCCTGGTCCAGAGACGCAGTAAAATGCTGGTCCCAAGCAAGAAAACAGCCATTTTGCTAACTGGCAGTGGCAGCCATAAACCCCCTCCAGTCCCTGTCTGTGTTTAGTAGTAATTGCAGCTCCCAAGTGGGAATTTATCTATGTATTTAACCCATTTCCATTGGATTAAACACATTGGGCTAGATTACAAGTGGCACAATATCATTAGTGCGGGCGATATATTGCAATATTCCGCCCCCATTAACTTGCGAGTGTATTACAAGTTGAAAGTAAACACGCACTGCCAAGCACTATCTAAATTTGCACTCACTGGGTTACTAAAATTGTGTATGGGTCTATATATATATATATATATATATATATATATATATATATATATGTGTGTGTGTGTGTGTGTATACATGTGTATTTATGTGTTTATATATATATATATATATATATATATCCTATTATATAAAAGGCCAAGTGTGTTTGTCCAAAGCTGTCATGCGCAGTAGAGACAGCATGAGGACAAACACACCTGGCCTTTGAGTCCTACTCCCAGCTGATCCATCATCTGCGGCAGAGAGTGGGAGAGAGAGAGCACAAAAGAGAGGGGGTAGAGAGAGAGAGCGCAAAAGAGGGGGGAGAGAGAGGGGAGAGAGAGAGAGGAGGGGGGGAGAGAGATAGGAGGAGGGGGGAGAGAGAGAGGGGGGGAGAGAGAGAGGAGGGGGGAGAGAGAGAGAGGAGGGGGAGAGAGAGAGAGAGGAGGGGGGGAGAGAGAGGAGGGGGGAGAGAGAGAGAGAGAGAGAGAGAGAGAGAGAGAGAGAGAGAGAGAGAGAGAGAGGAGGGGGGAGAGAGAGGAGGGGGGGAGAGAGAGAGGGGGGAGAGAGGGGGGAGAGAGAGAGAGAGAGGAGGGGAGAGAGAGAGAGAGAGAGAGAGAGAGAGAGAGGAGGGGGGAGAGAGAGAGAGGAGGGGAGGGAGAGAGAGGGAGAGAGAGGGGGAGGGAGAGAGAGAGGGGGGAGAGAGAGCTCAAAAGAGAGGGGGAGAGAGAGCGCAAAAGAGAGGGGGGAGAGAGAGAGCTCAAAAGAGAGGGGGAGAGAGACCACAAAAGATATGGGGGAGAGAGTGCGAAGAGAGGGGGGAGAGAGCGCAAAATAGAGGGGGAGAGAGAGAGCGCAAAAGAGAGGGGGAGAGAGAGAGCGCAAAAGAGAGGGGGAGAGAGAGAGCAAAAGAGGGGGAGAGAGAGAGAGAGAGCACAAAAGAGAGGGGGGAGAGAGAGAGAGAGAGAGGAGAGGAGAGGGGGGAGAGAGAGAGGGGGGAGATAGCTCAAAAGAGATGGGGGAGAGAGAGCGCAAAAGAGATAGGGGAGAGAGAGTGCAAAAGAGATGGGGGAGAGAGAGCGCAAAAGAGATGCGGGAGAGAGAGTGCAAAAGAGAGGGGGAGAGAGAGAGAGCAAAAGAGAGGGGGAGAGAAAGCGCAAAAGAGAGGGGGAGAGAGCGCAAAAGAGAGGGGGGAGAGAGAGAGCGTAAAAGAGAGGGGGGAGAGAGAGCTCAAAAGAGGGGGGGAGAGAGAGAGCTCAAAAGAGAGGGGGGAGAGAGAGAGCTCAAAAGATAGGGGGAGAGAGAGAGCTCAAAAGAGAGGGGGGAGAGAGATAGCTCAAAAGAGAGGGGGGAGAGAGTTCAAAAGAGAGGGGGGAGAGAGTTCAAAAGAGAGGGGGGGAGAGAGAGAGCTCAAAAGAGAGGGGGGAGAGAGAGAGAGCACAAAAGAGAGGGGGAGAGAGAGAGCAAAAGAGAGGGGGAGAGAGAGAGCAAAAGAGAGGGGGAGAGAGAGAGCAAAAGAGAGGGGGGGAGAGAGAGCAAAAGAGAGGGGGAGGGAGAGAGCGCAAGGGGTCGGACCGCTGTACTGCAAAAAATGGCCCGTGTGAACGGCTTTAGGACTAGTATATATATAAAACACACAGAGGAAGTCTAGCACTCTCTTGCAAGCACTCAGCTAAGATTGAAAGCAAAATGGAAGAGTTATTTACCACATCTGGCCAAATGGGTCAAGTTCAGAAACTCGTCGAAGGTCTCTCCCCATCCTGGGTCCATAATACAGCCAAACTATGCAAACTCTCAAACACACTGGGAACATCCCAAGGGTGCACGGGCTTATGTAATCTACCATGACACATACAAAACACGGAAGTGGACTGCACTCTCAGACTGGACCAGGTACACATCCTATGACCCTGAAAAATGCACAGTCCTGGGTGCTCAATAGCACTCTCAGGTATCTGTAAAGTCCCCAGAGTCCCAGGCAGTTAACCCCAGACAAGTCTGGGTGCAAGGCCCAGAGGGAAAATTACAAAACAAATTAACACAACACACAGAGGAAGTTTGGCACTCACTTGCAAAGCTAAAATAGAAGAGTTAGTTACCCCATCTGGCCAAATGGGTCAAGCCCAGAAACCACATCAAGGTCTCTCCCCATCCTGGATCCCTAATACAGCCAGTCAAAAAGAGAAAGGATACTCCAGGTTCAAGGAAGGCGCCCTGCCGATCCTATGGCATCCACCCCAAGTGAACCTTGGAGAATGAGGTTTACAAGGCGGGCTTTGCTCCACTTGAACCCCCCAAGCGGAGGCAAAAAAGATAGTGAAGATGAGGGAATTACAATGCATTGTATATATGTTTGATGCAGTGACTGAGTAGATTTATTATGTTACTTTCGGGCTTTACCCAGAGCTGCTTGGGTAATCCTAGAATTACCTGGGTAATGCTAGGATTACCCAATTTTGGACTTTATCCACAACATATACAACTTAAAAACAAAAAATGTTATTGTATAGCACAACTATATCAACAAATTAATCAAAACACATACATCAAAATTATATATATATATATATATATATATATATATATATATATATATATATATGTAGAAACAATATAATCATACGACAATTATATCCATGTGTAAGCCAGCATTATTTCTTTAATTCTCATGGGGACAAAATTATTACTCAAACCAAATTTTCACCTAAATAAAGTCCAATCAAAGTCCTTATTAAGGCCTTTAGGAGCCATTGTTTCTAATTTATTGATCCAATACATTTATTTTACTTTTAAAAGATGCTGTCTATCTCCTCCTCTTCTGGGACAATGGACTTTTTCAATAATTTGAAAGCATAGCTGGCTAATATTATGGCTAATATTATGCCCAGCTTCCAAGAAATCGTAGGAGACAGGAGCATCTTTGTTCTTGCATCTTATGTTGAATTAGTGTTCTGTGATACATTATCTTGTTTCTCCTATATAATTAAAACCACATGGACACTTAATGACATATATATATATATATATATATATATAATGTAAATGGATCTACAGGTTAAATGTTGTTTGATTTTATAACTTGTGCCTTTTGTAGAATGGTAACAATATTTCCCTTTAAATATTGAATTACAGTTACTACAGCTTAGGCAAGAATAACAACCAGTTTTAGAAGAACCAAATGTTTTTTGTAAATAAACTTTGTTGCTGCCTTTATCTGCCCTTACAAAACACAGGAGTGGACAACACTCTCACACTGGACCGGATACACATCCTATGACCATGCAAAATGCACAGCCCTGGGTGCTCAATAGCGCTCTCAGGTAGCTGTACAGTCCCCAGGAGCCCCAGACATGTATTTTTCTATTCCAATGTCCTTTTAAAATAAAATGAAAACCACAGTTTTAAACTATATAATTGTACACAAATTGAAAATGATCTTCCACATTTCCATTTATAATTGCAATTAAGTGTTTGAAAGGTTTAAAAATGTTAATTATAAAATCAAAATGGTAATAAATGTTTTAATTAATATTAATATAAAGTGGGAAAAACTTGCATACACATACATTAAATCAACATTTTTTATAAAAATAGTATTGAGGTTATTCCCTTTTTTCCTCTAGTCCTGGATTCGCATCGTTCTTATCATTAGAGGGAGGTGCATGAAATGTATTTAGGCACAGATTACAAGTGGAGCAATGTTTAGCGTGGCCAACATCTCTTTAGCTTGCCCTATACTTTCAATGACTAGCGCTAAACATTGCTCATATTATAAGTTATGAGTTGCACACTTTAGTAAAGAGGTTAGCGCAACTGGAGACCGAAAATAAAGTGTTTGGGCTAGATTTTATTCTAGTGTTAAAACACTTTTAAAATATATTAAAATAAAGTATTACACTAATGTATATACATATTAAAAGTAAACAAAATGTATTATTAAAATAATTGTATAAACAATCTTTCAAAGTGATATGGTATATGACGAGGTGTTGGTGCTGGGAAGGGCTCAAAAGTATGTGTGTATATATATATATATGTGTGTGTGTGTGTGTATTTGTATGTGTTGATGTATGTATATGTGTATAGATATACACATACATACTCATGCATACACATATATACAGTCCAACACCTTGTCATATACCATGTCCCTTAGGGGAAAAAAATCCTAACACCTGAGATCTTATATCGTTAAACCTTTATAACTTTTTAGACAATTATTTTTAGCAACTTTTATTAGATGGTGTAATTACTTTGTAATGTATTTTTTTATGTGTTTTGTGCAACTTTTTATTCAACTTCATTTGCGCTCAAGGAATCGTGTTTACTATCAACTTGTAATATGAGCGATACTGCAGTTGCACACAAACAGGCCAAATAAACCCAATATCACTCTTGTGCAACTGTTTGCGTGCCACTCATATTCTGTCCCTAAATCAGCATTTCAGGAGCTGATTCCAAACCTTTAGAAAAACATATATATACATATATATGTGTGTGTGTGTGTGTGTGTGTGTGTGTGTATATATACATATGTATTTATGTGTTTATATGTGTATAGATGTATTTACAGATGTATATACACATATAAACAAATAAATACATATGTATACATATACAGACAGACATATATATAAGTGCTTTGGAGCCCTTTGCAGTCAAGTAGAGGAAAACATGTAAAAGCATATTTATACAATATTTAATAAAGTTTATTTTTTAACTATGTATATACTATAAATATTTCACATTCCAATATTTTGCACATTTCAGAATATGTACTATGTATTTATAAATAGGTATTCATATATCCCTTCTAGATTGTAAGTTCCAACGGGAATAGGGCCCTCAATTCCTCCTGTATGTGTTTGTAAATGTTGTCCTGTGTCTTACAAATTTTATATTATTGTTTTATTTAAATAAACTGTATCCATGTACAGCGCTGCGGAATATTATGGCGCTATATTAAGTATAATAATAATAATAATAATAATATAGCTATATATAATCTTATATACAGTATATATATATATATATATATATATATATATAAAAATATATATATATATATATATATATATATATATATATAATATATATATATATATATATATATATATATATATATAGTAATAGATATGTATTGTACCAAAATACCATCAAATATATGTAGAAATATGTATGTATTTATGAATAAATGGAACTTATTCTGCTATGTGAAGAACATTGGAATGTGAAATATTTATTTTTTTATGTAAAGTTAGCACACAAATAGGGTGTTAGTTTTTTTTATAGTTTTTTTTTTTTTGCTTCTTTGACTTCTATGGGGGAATAGGTTAACACACGCAGAATTTTAAGTTCTGCTTTTTGCATGCATCAGGTTTTTTATTTTCAACTTTTATTACGAGCACTACCCGACACGTGCAAATAGCTTACTTCTACCACAGTTAGCGAGCGAGCTGAAACGATAAATATCACTCCACTTGTAATATAGCCCTTAATAAGTAATGAAAAAGTGAATGATCTATAATTTAAAACAACATGTCAAAATGTGTAATACTGTATATTTTATACTTACTGCAGCCGCATTGGTGAAGCCTGCAGCTGGTGCCAAAACAGATCCGGTAGTACTGACCGAAAAAGGGGAAGGGATTGGTTGTATAATTGAATACTGTAGATGAAAAAACAATAGATTACACACACACACAGGTCAAATCTCTCTCTCTCTCCCTCTGTCTCAGTCTTGCTCTCTATTTCTCTCTCTCTTTTTTCTCTCTTTCTTTCTCTTTCTCTCCTCTCTCTCTATTTCTCTTCCTCTCTTCTCTCTCTTTCTCTCTTCTCTCTCTTTCTCTCTCTCTCTCTTCTTTTTCTCTCTCTTATCTTTCTCTCTCGTTCTCTCTCCTCCTCTCTCTTTCTCCTCCTCTCTCTTTCTCTCTTTTTCTTTCTCTCTCTTTCTCTCTTAGTTTTCCTCTTTCTCTCTCTTCTTCTTTCTCTCATTCTCTCTCTCACTTTTTTTCGCTATCTCTCTCTCTCTTACACTCACTCTCTCTCTCTTTCACTCTCTTTTTCTCTATCTCTCCCTTTTTCTCTCTCTATCTCTCCCTTTTTCTCTCTTTCTCTCTCTATCTCTTTCTCTCTCCCTCTCAATTACTCCCACTCTTTCTCCCACTCTCAGCCTGATTCTGTAAAGGTCTCTGGACTGGTGAGATGCTATAGGAATGTACAGCATAAATAGTAATTTAAGTACACTGGATACACTCAAAAAACCTAGAAATGTGTGTTATAAGTACAAAATACAAAACGTTATTGTTGAATTTTGTAAAATGGGCTGAACATGGCCGTATGTAAAATTGTCTCTCTAATTCTGGCGTAATTCTGTAAATATTTTCACCTTACAGATCTGCAGCGATGTCCTGCAGACATGATTTGCAATAGCCAATCATGTCCGCTCGACATTTGATAAATCGAGCCTTTAACCTGTATCTTGTTTTATATTACTTTATTATTATTACTACCAGGGCCTCGACTAGAAATTCGGGGGCCCCTTACTTAACCATTGATCAGCCCTCCCCTCCCCCGTTTGACATGTGCAATTTTTGACAAAGTGACTAAAACGTATATACACTTTAATCTTAAATACACTTTAATCTTAAAGAGACACTGAACCCAAATTTTTTCTTTCGAGATTCAGATAGAGCATGAAATTTTAAGCAACTTTCTAATTTACTCCTATTATCAAAATTTTCTTCATTCTCTTGGTATCTTTATTTGAAATGCAAAAATGTAAGTTTAGATGCCGGACCATTTTTGGTGAACAACCTGGGTTGTTCTTGCTGATTCGTGGATAAATTAATCCACCAATAAAAAAGTGCTGTCCAGAGTTCTGAACTAATAAAAAAAGCTTAGATGCCTTCTTTTTCAAATAAAGATAGCAAGAGAACGAAAAAAAATTGATAATAGGAGTAAATTAGAAAGTTGCTTAAAATTGCATGCTCTATCTAAATCACAAAAGAAAAAAAATTGGGTTCAGTGTCCCTTTAAGTGTAGTCAAACTTGGAAATGTTGTTAAGGTAGTAACACAGAAACACACAGACACACTCATACACTGAAACACACACTCACACATAAGGATTCACATATAGACACTCTAGCAGACACGCAAAGAAACACACAAATAATCTCAGACACTCAGCACTTGTTTACATTGACCTGACAAGTAATGAGGTAGACTACAGTTTTGTCAAAAAAGGAGATTTACAAGACAAAATATGGAATTCTGATTATCTTTTTGTCAAGGAAGATGCCAACTAAATGATGACAACAGCATGCAGTGGCTGAAAGAAAGGGTCCTAAACAATAATTTAAAGGTTAAGTGGTGGATTGGTGACTTCCAGAAAGGTCTCATTACTCTCAAAGTCAGTAGAAAGATGTAAATAATCAGTAGTAAGGTCAAAATATTCTAAAAGGAACAGGCAATGGACACACACACAAACTCAAACACAAACTTGCACATACACCCAAGGACACACCCACAGAGACAGCTTCAGAAGACACACAAAGATATACACACTCACAGACACCCACAGAAAACACACAAAGACATACACACACAGACACCTACAGAAAATGCACAAAAATAGACACACAAAGCATCACAGAGAGATACATATAAAAAAATACATACACAGTCATAGAGACACCAACAAAAGCACAAAGGCATAAACACAGACACCCACAGAAACACTCACAGGAGGTAAAATTTCTGCACATTGCCATCCCCTAAATCAACAGTGTGTGACATGCATGATAAAAAAATAGCAGAAATTAAGAGATCACTTATTAAAGAATCATATTTGTTGGGGTTTCCCCCACCCCCATTTTCCCCAACCAAGAGCACCACTTTAAATCTGGTGTACAAATGTTCCCATCTGTTAGCTGTACTTATGTGTTTTGAAAATGCTGTACTCTATATGGTCTTGGTGGAACTATAAGCTGTGGCACTAGGTCTCATACCATTAAATCTGGTTAAATGCAGGATTTATGCTTGTTTGTATGTATTTCAAAATGAAGTCAGCTGTAGTGTAAACTGAAAAATGTTAAGTTAACCTGTCTCATTTCAAACACTGAGCAGTCTTAGGCCTCACTTCCATTGAGTCGTAATTCAGTTTGCGTGCACTCGCAAACCGATAAATATGCTGTCGGAAGCAATATCGTTTATCGACTGTTTCCAATGGCGCGTTATACCTCGATATTGGCAGCCGGACTTCGGCTGCCGAAAAGATCTTCGCGTCCCATAGAAAGTAATAGAAGCCGTTAATCGATAAATTATACCAGGTTTCCAATGAAAGCGCTAACCGTTAATACATTGTCGGAGGCTGTCGATACATTGAGATATATTACCCCCAGCTCAACTAGGTGTAAAAGAGGAAAATTGTGCTTTTTGAGACCTATTTTCTATTGAAATTATAAAACTTGCAAATAATGCAAGTGTTTTAATGTAGAAATAAATTGTTATAAGTAATATTTATTGTTGTCTCATGTACAGAAATAGTTGAACTTATATTCTAATAGAAATATCAGTATATATTTAAATATAATAATATATGCAAGAACATATCTACAGAATGCAAACTAGACCTATGCCTAGGGCAGCAACAAATATTACTTATATTTATGAAGTGTTAAATATAATTATATTAGAAAATAGTATTTGATTATTAAAAATATGGATAAGTGTTTTTTTATTTTTCTTGAGAGGCGATCACAGGTAAGAAGCACGGACGTTAAACGTAAATTCTATAGCGTAAGGTCGGGTTACCTTAGCAACTAATTGATTTTCAAGAAATCCGACGTCAGATGGAAGCGTTAACACAACGTTAACTTACAGCTACACGAAAAGAGCGACTGCGCGCAACACGCTAATCTTTTCAATGGAAACCTGGTACTAAAATGCAGCCGTAAATTACTTTTAGCTGTCGGCCGCTTCGGTAGCTTACGGCTCCATTTTTAACGACTCAATGGAAGCGAGGCCTATGTCTGAGAGTATAACTTTTTATGCAGATGTAAAAATCGTAGATAAAATGCCTCCTGGCATCTGGAAATAAAGGGACAGGCTGGAATGTAATTAAAAAAAAAAAATATATATATATATATATATATATATATATATATATATATATATATATATATATATATATAAAAAAAACTCATATCTGCCAAAAGGGCACCTACCATTTGTGTATTGAGGAGGAAACATTTCTGCATGGTTTTAAATAGAGAAATTCTACAGCATTGTCAAATAATCATAAATACACTGCTGCATATTGCTAAAAATGTGTTTTTATGGCCCCCTGGCCCCACCACACAACTACCACACTGAAGTTACAATCTGAAATTGCACAAATAAATAAAAAGCATTTACTAAGTCCTACCTACTCTGCAAATAAAAGTAAACTGCTGTCTGACTCTGGCACACACTGTACAAACTGAAGTGCCAAGTCTGTCTCACACTGGGCATAGTGGTTTAGTGCACACTCAGAAATCCTCTCAAATGCTAATACTTTACTCCTTGTAATAACATTTCCCATGCTCAATAGCACTCTGCTGTAGCGCCCTCTGGTGGCTGCCAAAATGTAATTTATTTTTTTAAATTAAATAATAGTTGTGCTTGCCTCATGGGGCCCCCTGGCCCACTGGACCCCTGACAGGAGTCACCCTATTCACCCCCTGATGGCGGCCCTGATTACTACCATGATTAATAATGCCATGTTTTAAGGAACAGGGTTGTAAAGGAAAGAGATATTATTGCACTAGGTCCTTGAAAAAAACTAACTTTAAATAGCACTGTACTATTTACATAGATATATAGGTTATTACATAACATTTTTGGTTATTACATACATATGTACATGTATTTATTAAATTCCCTGAAAAATAATCTCTGAATAACTTACCGTCACTGAAGCATTTTTAGGCTGACGTAAAACCACCTTGTATATAGGACTAGATGAAGGGACGTTATAGTAAACCTGAATTGTGTCTCCGACTGCATGGTAAACAAAGAGTTAATGTATGATTAAAAAAAAAAGCATTTAGCAATGTCACTAATTGCTCTAATTTGTAAAGTATATACATGTTGCACACCTAATCACTAAATTCAATAAATATATATAAACACAAGTAACTTAATCTAATTAATGTAACAGCAAAGGGTCATGGGTCCCTCCTTATTCCTATAGACCTCCTGGCAGCACTTGACATGGTAGGCAATTATCTCCTCTTCCAAACTCTTCACTCTACTGGTATTCGAGATACTATAATTTCATGGTTTGCTCCTTATCTTACCTGTGAGTGCTATTAAAGGGACAGTCAACACCAGAATGTCTGTTGTTTAAAAAGATAGATAATCTCTGTATTACCCATTCCCCAGTTTTGTATAACCAACACAGTTATATTAATATACGTTTTACCTCTGTGATTACCTTGTATCTAAGTATCTTCTGACAGCCCCCTCATCACATGACATTTTATTTATTATTATCTATAGACTTTCATTTTAGCCAATTAGTGCAGTGTCTGCCACAAGCATGATCACAATGTTATCTATATGGCTCACATGAACTAGCTCTCCCCTGTTGTAAAAAGCAAATAAAAAAACATGTGATAAGAGGCGGCCTTCAAGGGCTTAGAAATTATTATATGAGTCTACCTAGGTTTAGCTTTCAACTAAGAATACCAAGAGAACAACGCAAAATTGGTGATAAAAGTACATTGGAAAGTTGTTTAAAATGACATGCCCTATTTGAATCATGAGTTTTTTTGGACTTGACTGTCCCTTTATGTGTACCCGGTCCAGTCTGAGAAGGTAGTCCACTTCTGTGTTTTGTATGTATCATGGGAAATTACATAAGCCTGTGCACCCTTGGGAGGTTCCCGGTTTGATTGATGGATTGCATTGTTTGGCTGGGCTAGGATGGGGAAAGATCTTGACCTGAGTACCATAGTATTCATTCTTAGGCTTCATGTCAAGTGGTAGAGTCTGACCTGAGTACCATCGTATTCATTCTTAGGGTTCATATAAAGTGGTAGAGTCTGACCTGATCATATAACTGACAAGGACTTTAGGGCTATCATTTTTAGTCTGTTTCAAGTATTTGGATTTTTTAGACATGTGAAGCTGTTTCTTTTCAGAGACGGATTTCTTCTTGTGAAAGTGCAACACACTAAGATATGTGCAAATATATATATCTTAGTGTGTTGCACTTTAACAAAAATAAACCCGTCTCCGAAAACAGCTGAATGCCGCAAGTGGCCGCCTTCTTCCACATTCAGCAGTTAACAAAACTGGCAAATGCACGTCTTGTATTTTTACTACAAAATAGTTTCCGCACACCCTTAATCATATACCTATAACTGTTTGGAATTTACATATAAATAATAACTATAATGGTAATGTGCACACCTAATTATACACCCAACGCTATGGCATTTACATATAATGTAACGAATGCAACAAAAGTTGCGTTATTTCACCCCTATTTTTAAATAGCTGGCTTGTGCGTGCGATATTGTTGCGTTGAGCTCCATACCGCACAAAATACAAGCGCTGTTTTGACGTGCTTGTGCGCGCTTCCCTATAGACATCAATGGGGAGAATGTGTCTGAAAATAAACTAACACCTGCGATCGTGGAATTTAAAGCTCCGTAACGCAGCCCCATTGATGTCTATGGGGGAAAAAAAGTAACGTTCAACCCTAACACCCTAACATAGACCCCAAGTCTAAACACCCCTAATCTGCTGCCCCCGACATCACCGCCACCTACATAATGTTATTAACCCCTAATCTGCCGCTCCCGATATCGCTGCCACCGAAATAAAGCTATTAACCCCTAATCTGCATCTCCCGATATTGCCACCACTATACTAAAGTTATTAACCCCTATTCCCCTGCACCCCAACATCACCCACACTATAATAAATCTATTAACCCCTATTCTGCCGCTCCCCGACATAGCCACAACTAAATTAAGCTATTAAGCCCTAAACCTCTGGCCTCCCACATCACTACCACTAAATAAATCTATTAACCCCTAAACTGCCAGCCTCCCACATTGCAACAACCTAAATTAAACTATTAACCCCTAAACCTAACCGTAACCCTTACCCTAACACCCCCTAACTTTAACATAATTCAAATAGAGCTACATTAAAGTTACAATTATTAACTAAATAATACCTATTTAAAACTAAATACATACTTACCTGTGAAATAAAACCTAAAGTTAGCTACAATATAACTAATAGTTATATTGTAGCTAGCTTAGGTTTTATTTTTATTTCACAGGTATTTTAACTAGGTTAACTATTTAATAACTACCTAGTTAAAATAAATACAAACTCACCTGTGAAATAAAACCTAAGCTGCCTTACACTAAAAACCTAACATTATAAAAATTAAAACTACCATTACAAAAAAAAACAAACACTAAAATTACAAAAAATAACAAACGAAATTATCCAAAATTATATAAAATTATTCTTATTCTAATACCCTTTTAAAAAAAATAAAAAAAACACCCCAAAATAAAAAAGCCTAATCTATAATAAACTAACAAGGGCCCTTAAAAGGGCCTTTTTGTAGGGCATTGCCCTAAAGGTAACAGCTCTTTTGCTACAAAACAAACACCCCCTTACATTATACAAACCCCCACCCCCCAAACCCACAAAATAAAAATAAAGTAAAACCTAATCTACCCAATGCCCTGAAAAGGGCATTTGTGTATGGGCATTGCCCTAAAAAGGGCATTCAGCTATTTTTTCCTGCCCTTAAAAGAGCATTGAGCTATTTTATGAAATGCCCAACCCCTAATCTAAAAATAAAAACCCACCCCAAAATGAAAAAAAATTACACAAAATAACAAACGAATTATCAAAAATAATAACAATTATTCCTATTCTAATACCCATTTAAAAAAAAAAAAAAAACCAAAATAAAAAAACTAATCTATAATAAACTACCAATATCCCTTAAAAGGGCCTTTTGTAGGGTATTGTCCTAAGTTAAACAGCTCTTTTACCTGAAAAAAAAAATACAAAGTCCCACTAACATTACAAACCCCCACACCCCACCCCCAAACCCACAAAATAAAAAAAAATATCTAAAAAAAACTAAGCAACCCATTGCCCTGAAAGCGGCTCCATCTTCATCCAGACGGCATCTTCTATCTTTATCCCGGCGGTGCGGAGCGGGTCCACCCTGAAGACATCCGGCACGGAGCATCCTCTTCATACGGTCGCTGCCTTATTCTAAATCTAATCTTATACTAAATTCAAAATGGTGTCCCTTGCATTCCTATTGGCTGATTTGATTCTGGAAATTCAAATCAGCCAATAGGATGAGAGCAATGTTCCCTGTAATGTGCACGGCAGCGCGGGTGCGCAGTGATCTGTGTAGGACCACGCACTGATAAAGACCGGCCGCGCATTACAGGAGTCAGGGAAATGCTAAACATATTTTATTTGCTTCTCTGCATCTCTGTAGTTTCTTATTTATCTGCTATGATCAAAGCTTTTTATTAGTTACACTGTTTTGTTTGCCCTACCTTACTTGCTGGGATTGAGCTATTGTGGGAGGGGTTGCAAAGTAGTCAGTAAGAGGAGAAAGAAGGCACTGGGGGACCCTCTGATTCGTGAGCGCAGCAGGATAAATCTGTCTGGGGTAGGTGATAACCACTTTACACTTGTAAGACGATGCTCAATTATCCCGGGCACTAGAAAGTTAAGTTATGTCTACAAAACTGCTTAGACTCTTCTTCCATATGTGAGAGGTGCAGGGATGACATTTTCCCCTGTGTGCAATGTATACTTCCGGGAGAGCCGCTTCATATACAGTGTCTGCAGCATGGTGTACACCAGCTGCAGGTTGTTTGGAAGTAATTAACTGTTTCATGTATTACTGCTGCAGACATCCCAACCTGCAAAAACTAATTTTAGGGAGGTGGCTTCAACCGCTACTGCGCAGCCACCCCAGGTAGCTCTTCCATTATATCTTCAGACTGGCAAAAGTTCTATGTGTTGTGTAAGTGATTCACATTAGTGTCAGCCCATTGTTTAGTTTTTTCACACTTTAATATTTTTTAGTTGCAGTCAGTGGTGTGTTTTAGCCCTGTCTGCCAGCTAGGGGTTAAAATAATAATAGATAGACATTTATTATGTAAGGGTATTATATATATTGACTTCCTGATTTTTCAACCCCTGGCCCCCTCAAAAAATGTATAGTTTGTGTCATTGCCCAACCATTTCATGCAAAAAAGTGTGTGTGTATATATATATATATATATATATATATATATATATAAATATACTGATAAAGACAGGCACATAAATACAGGTGTGTGTGCATATATATATATATATATATATATATATATATATATATATATATATATATAGTGTGTATGTGTGTATATATATATATATATATATATATATATATAGTGTGTATGTGTGTGTATATATATATATATATATATATATATATATATATATATATATATATATGTTACGGTACCAACAGGATACCAAGGGTTAATACCAGATGAAAGATGTCCTGAATATGGGATCATCAACTCACAACCCAGCTAATTCCCCCCTCAAACATGAGACCAGGCTCCACATTGAAGGTTAAAACAGAATGCGTTTTATTGAAGGCTATATGCCCAGTATTTATGCAGGTCTGACCCTAGATGGGGGGTTGAAAGAATATTGTACATTAGATAGAGGGAAAACGCCCTTTGACATGCCACAATAGAATTACATTACTTAAGCAGATAAACAATTTAGTCTTTCTTATCACTTATCACTTAGGCGTCTGCTCTCTGGATGTGATTAAACAATGTGAATGTTTATCACTAAACTTAATTACAGTACACAATAGCTGATGTCAGCAACCCTGTCTTTAGAAAATAGTTTCTTAAAGCTGAACAAAGTTAACTCTTTCAGTACTGACAGAAGGGTCTGTCACATAGCTCTCCCCTTGTGGAACACTCCGGCAGACCCGGCTTGACCCTTTGGCGGGTCAACCTGGGGATGACCGGACTAGGAGGTGGTAGGCATGTCAGTTTGCCGGGGCAATCCATCTGTATTCCCGTTATGAGAGAGAATTCCTGCCCGTATAAATAAGGGTTCAACTTCCTCAGTGAAAAATGTTAAGTTAACCTGTCTCATTTCAAACACTGAGCAGTCTTAGGCCTCACTTCCATTGAGTCGTAATTCAGTTTGCGTGCAGCCCCATTGATGTCTATGGGGGAAAAAAAGTAACGTTCAACCCTAACACCCTAACATAGACCCCAAGTCTAAACACCCCTAATCTGCTGCCCCCGACATCACCGCCACCTACATAATGTTATTAACCCCTAATCTGCCGCTCCCGATATCGATGCCACCGAAATAAAGCTATTAACCCCTAATCTGCATCTCCCGATATTGCCACCACTATACTAAAGTTATTAACCCCTATTCCCCTGCACCCCAACATCACCCACACTATAATAAATCTATTAACCCCTATTCTGCCGCTCCCCGACATAGCCACAACTAAATTAAGCTATTAAGCCCTAAACCTCTGGCCTCCCACATCACTACCACTAAATAAATCTATTAACCCCTAAACTGCCAGCCTCCCACATTGCAACAACCTAAATTAAACTATTAACCCCTAAACCTAACCGTAACCCTTACCCTAACACCCCCTAACTTTAACATAATTCAAATAGAGCTACATTAAAGTTACAATTATTAACTAAATAATACCTATTTAAAACTAAATACATACTTACCTGTGAAATAAAACCTAAAGTTAGCTACAATATAACTAATAGTTATATTGTAGCTAGCTTAGGTTTTATTTTTATTTCACAGGTATTTTAACTAGGTTAACTATTTAATAACTACCTAGTTAAAATAAATACAAACTCACCTGTGAAATAAAACCTAAGCTGCCTTACACTAAAAACCTAACATTATAAAAATTAAAACTACCATTACAAAAAAAAACAAACACTAAAATTACAAAAAATAACAAACGAAATTATCCAAAATTATATAAAATTATTCTTATTCTAATACCCTTTTAAAAAAAATAAAAAAAACACCCCAAAATAAAAAAGCCTAATCTATAATAAACTAACAAGGGCCCTTAAAAGGGCCTTTTTGTAGGGCATTGCCCTAAAGGTAACAGCTCTTTTGCTACAAAACAAACACCCCCTTACATTATACAAACCCCCACCCCCCAAACCCACAAAATAAAAATAAAGTAAAACCTAATCTACCCAATGCCCTGAAAAGGGCATTTGTGTATGGGCATTGCCCTAAAAAGGGCATTCAGCTATTTTTTCCTGCCCTTAAAAGAGCATTGAGCTATTTTATGAAATGCCCAACCCCTAATCTAAAAATAAAAACCCACCCCAAAATGAAAAAAAATTACACAAAATAACAAACGAATTATCAAAAATAATAACAATTATTCCTATTCTAATACCCATTTAAAAAAAAAAAAAAAAACCAAAATAAAAAAACTAATCTATAATAAACTACCAATATCCCTTAAAAGGGCCTTTTGTAGGGTATTGTCCTAAGTTAAACAGCTCTTTTACCTGAAAAAAAAAATACAAAGTCCCACTAACATTACAAACCCCCACACCCCACCCCCAAACCCACAAAATAAAAAAAAATATCTAAAAAAAACTAAGCAACCCATTGCCCTGAAAGCGGCTCCATCTTCATCCAGACGGCATCTTCTATCTTTATCCCGGCGGTGCGGAGCGGGTCCACCCTGAAGACATCCGGCACGGAGCATCCTCTTCATACGGTCGCTGCCTTATTCTAAATCTAATCTTATACTAAATTCAAAATGGTGTCCCTTGCATTCCTATTGGCTGATTTGATTCTGGAAATTCAAATCAGCCAATAGGATGAGAGCAATGTTCCCTGTAATGTGCACGGCAGCGCGGGTGCGCAGTGATCTGTGTAGGACCACGCACTGATAAAGACCGGCCGCGCATTACAGGAGTCAGGGAAATGCTAAACATATTTTATTTGCTTCTCTGCATCTCTGTAGTTTCTTATTTATCTGCTATGATCAAAGCTTTTTATTAGTTACACTGTTTTGTTTGCCCTACCTTACTTGCTGGGATTGAGCTATTGTGGGAGGGGTTGCAAAGTAGTCAGTAAGAGGAGAAAGAAGGCACTGGGGGACCCTCTGATTCGTGAGCGCAGCAGGATAAATCTGTCTGGGGTAGGTGATAACCACTTTACACTTGTAAGACGATGCTCAATTATCCCGGGCACTAGAAAGTTAAGTTATGTCTACAAAACTGCTTAGACTCTTCTTCCATATGTGAGAGGTGCAGGGATGACATTTTCCCCTGTGTGCAATGTATACTTCCGGGAGAGCCGCTTCATATACAGTGTCTGCAGCATGGTGTACACCAGCTGCAGGTTGTTTGGAAGTAATTAACTGTTTCATGTATTACTGCTGCAGACATCCCAACCTGCAAAAACTAATTTTAGGGAGGTGGCTTCAACCGCTACTGCGCAGCCACCCCAGGTAGCTCTTCCATTATATCTTCAGACTGGCAAAAGTTCTATGTGTTGTGTAAGTGATTCACATTAGTGTCAGCCCATTGTTTAGTTTTTTCACACTTTAATATTTTTTAGTTGCAGTCAGTGGTGTGTTTTAGCCCTGTCTGCCAGCTAGGGGTTAAAATAATAATAGATAGACATTTATTATGTAAGGGTATTATATATATTGACTTCCTGATTTTTCAACCCCTGGCCCCCTCAAAAAATGTATAGTTTGTGTCATTGCCCAACCATTTCATGCAAAAAAGTGTGTGTGTATATATATATATATATATATATATATATAAATATACTGATAAAGACAGGCACATAAATACAGGTGTGTGTGCATATATATATATATATATATATATATATATATATATATATATATATATATAGTGTGTATGTGTGTGTGTATATATATATATATATATATATATATAGTGTGTATGTGTGTGTATATATATATATATATATATATATATATGTTACGGTACCAACAGGATACCAAGGGTTAATACCAGATGAAAGATGTCCTGAATATGGGATCATCAACTCACAACCCAGCTAATTCCCCCCTCAAACATGAGACCAGGCTCCACATTGAAGGTTAAAACAGAATGCGTTTTATTGAAGGCTATATGCCCAGTATTTATGCAGGTCTGACCCTAGATGGGGGGTTGAAAGAATATTGTACATTAGATAGAGGGAAAACGCCCTTTGACATGCCACAATAGAATTACATTACTTAAGCAGATAAACAATTTAGTCTTTCTTATCACTTAGGCGTCTGCTCTCTGGATGTGATTAAACAATGTGAATGTTTATCACTAAACTTAATTACAGTACACAATAGCTGATGTCAGCAACCCTGTCTTTAGAAAATAGTTTCTTAAAGCTGAACAAAGTTAACTCTTTCAGTACTGACAGAAGGGTCTGTCACATAGCTCTCCCCTTGTGGAACACTCCGGCAGACCCGGCTTGACCCTTTGGCGGGTCAACCTGGGGATGACCGGACTAGGAGGTGGTAGGCATGTCAGTTTGCCGGGGCAATCCATCTGTATTCCCGTTATGAGAGAGAATTCCTGCCCGTATAAATAAGGGTTCAACTTCCTCAGTGCCCAGACTAGGGCTAAACAGTCCTTCAAAATCTCATCAGCTTCTTTACGAGTTTTTTGTACCTGCTCTTTATAGGTATCCACAATCCCTTCATACTGACATAGGGTGCCCTTGAGTTCCTGTACCTCACTATGAGCCAGCGTCAGCTTCTCCTCCAGTGTCGCTAAGTTTGTCGTTAATGTTTCATGTTCCACTCTCAAGCTGGTGTTTTCTGCAGTCTGTCGGTGCAGCTTGTCTAGCAGAGATTCACGTTCTAAACGCGCTTTTTCCTCTGCGCTCCTCTTCTCTCCCTCTAGCACTGTTACGTGATTGTTTAACGTGACCATTTCATCCTCTACTTGACTCTTCTCCTTCATCAGCGCATTGTAACGGGACTTCCACGTATCAATAGCGGATAGAGATTTACTGAGCTCAGCGTCCTGGGGCTTAGCAGCAGGTGGGTCAGTCTCTGCTGCACGGATCTGGGCACGGGTAGTCACAGGGTTAACATCAGCGGGACTCATGGGAGCATAGGCAGAAACAAGGGGGGCCAAGTTATTTCCAAGGAGAACATCAGCAGGTAAGTCCTTCTTGACCCCCACATTCACAGGTCTAGCGCCCCCTCCCCAATCCAAATGTACCTGGGCAACAGGTAGGCGGAACACAGCGCCCCCTGCTACCCTCACAGCCACAGTGTCTCCAGTGTGCTGTTTCTCAGACACCAAGTTCTTTTGAAGCAAGGTCATGGTAGCACCAGTATCCCGTAGACCACTGACCTCCTTCCCATTCACTTTAACCAGTTGCCGGTTATTCCGGTGGGCAGCTTGCACGGTGTCTGCTTCATGTAGGATGCCCCAGCATTCTTGCTCTTCTACGTAGTGGGCCGCAGGCTGAGGGTTACGTGGGATTCCGCCGGCGGGTCTTCTCCAGGACTGTGCTTGATTCGCTGCGTTTAGGGGACACTCTGGTCTTTTGTGCCCTAGTTGCTTACATCCAAAGCACCGAATAGGTTGTGAGTATCCCCGCGAATTGAACCGGGCTCTCTGAGGGTAGTTCGTGGCCAGAGGCCGTGTGGTATAGCGGTGCGCCAGGGGTTGGTAACTGGCAGCTACTGGGGTGACTGGGGGTCTGTACTCCACTCTGGCAGGGGGCTTAGTGGTAGCAGTGTCCAGTTTGCGGGCATCCGTATACTCATTTTCCAAGCGAGCAGCTTCATGCAGGGTGGAGGGTTTACGGTCCCGAACCCACTCTCTAACTCCTAGTGATAACTTGTCAAAGCAATGTTCCAACAGGAATAGCTGCAGCACCTCTTCCCCAGATACGGCTTGGCACCCCGCCATCCAGTGAGCTGCTGTGCGGTGCACCTTACATGCCCACTCAACGTAGGAATCACCAGCTAATTTAACAGTGTCTCTGAACCGCCTCCGGTATGCCTCCGGTGTAACCGCATACCTGGAGAGCAGAGCCTCTTTCACAGTATTATAATCCCGGACTTCCTCATCTGGAATGGCCCGAAAAGCCTCACTGGCCCGGCCGGATAATTTTCCGGATAATATCGTGACCCAGTCCTCTGCGGGTACCTTGTGTAGTGCACATTGCCTCTCAAGGTACCCATCAATCTCTCCTTCTGTTTCCAGGAAGTTTTTAAAAGCTGCAAAATGTACTTTTCTCTTTTCCACTGGGGTTGCTGTGACTTGGGCTGCTGCAGCGCCGCTTTGGCGAAGTAGGTTGGCCTCCACAGCGGCTATGACGATAATTTCCGCAGATGGGTTGGGGCCATAATGTGCCAGTCTTATTTTAACCCCCCGATCAAAGCTTGCTTCTTCTGGGGTTCTGTCTGATATGCTGGGCCCATTGGTTCCTTCGGTCCCTGGTACTCCTTCCATCTTAGTCAGTATTGTAATAATCCCCCTCTTCCTGAGGTTACTGGCTTGTGTAGTTGCTCTTCTGGGCGATAAGGATCCTCCCGTCGCTTGCCACCAATTGTTACGGTACCAACAGGATACCAAGGGTTAATACCAGATGAAAGATGTCCTGAATATGGGATCATCAACTCACAACCTAGCTAATTCCCCCCTCAAACATGAGACCAGGCTCTACATTGAAGGTTAAAACAGAATGCGTTTTATTGAAGGCTATATGCCCAGTATTTATGCAGGTCTGACCCTAGATGGGGGGTTGAAAGAATATTGTACATTAGATAGAGGGAAAACGCCCTTTGACATGCCACAATAGAATTACATTACTTAAGCAGATAAACAATTTAGTCTTTCTTATCACTTAGGCGTCTGCTCTCTGGATGTGATTAAACAATGTGAATGTTTATCACTAAACTTAATTACAGTACACAATAGCTGATGTCAGCAACCCTGTCTTTAGAAAATAGCTTCTTAAAGCTGAACAAAGTTAACTCTTTCAGTACTGACAGAAGGGTCTGTCACAATATATATATATATATATATATATATATATATATATTCTATATAAGAGTGCTGCCCAGTAACCAGGTTGTGTAAAAAAAATTCTGCTCACAGCAGTAGCAGGTCCGCACAGCTGTAAGAAAAATTAGAGGAAACATTGGATGAGAGCTACTGAAATTCTATTGGCTATTCAAATCAGCCAATATAATTTCAGTAGCTCTCATCCTATTGGTGGATTTGAACAGTCAATAGGATTTCAGTAGCTCTCATCCTATTGGCTGATTTGAATTTCTAAAATCAAATCAGCCAATAGGAATGCAATGAAGATTCAGTGTACGGTGGCGACTGTATGAAGAGGATGCTCCGCGTCGGATGTCTTCAGGATGGACCCGCTCTGCACCGCCAGGATGAAGATAGAAGACGCCGCCGGGATGAAGATAGAAGATGGAGCCCTCTGTCACCTGGATGAAGATGAAGCCGCCTGGATGAAGATGGAGCTGCCGGGATGAAGATTCTTCAAGTAGGACTTCAACAACTGTAAGTGGATCTTCGAGGGTTAGTGTTAGGATTTTTTTGAACTTATTTGGGTGTTTTTTTCTTTTAGTTTAGGGTTTGGGCTTTTCGTAAAAGAACTAAATGCCCTTTTAAGGGCAATACCCATGCAAATGCCCTTTTCAGGGCAATGGGTAGCTTAGGTTTTTGTTAGTCAGGTTTTTTTATTTTGGGGGTTTGGTTGGGTGGTGGGTTTTACTGTTGGGGGGTCTTTGCATTTATTTTTACAGGTACAAGTGCTGTTTAACTTAGGGCAATGCCCTACAAAAGGCCCTATTAAGGGCTATTGATAGTTTATTGTAGGCTAGGGGGTGTTTTATTTTGGGTGGGCTTTTTTATTTTGATAGGGCTATTAGATTAGGTGTAATTCTTTTTTATTTTTGATAATTTTGTTTGTTATTTTTCGTAATTTAGTATTTTTTATTTTTTGTAATTAGATAGTTTGTAATTAGGATTTTTTTAATGTGTATTTTAGTTTAATTAATTGGTTGTTAGTTTAATATTAGTTTAATAGTTATATTAGTTTAATTGTTAGTTTAAACAGTTTTTTTTTATTTGACAGGTAAGTTTTAATTTAATTTAAGATAGGGAAATTGTAATTTTAATATAAAGTTAGGGGGGCGTTAGGTTTAGGGGTTACTAGTTTAAATTAGTTTATTGCAATGTGGGGGGCTTGCGGTTTAGGGGTTAATAGTTTAATTTAGTATATTTCATTGTTGGGGGCTTGCGATTTAGGGGTTAATAGGTTTATTATAGTGGCAGCAGTGTAGGGCTTATTAACTTTAGTATAGTGAGGGCGATGTGGGCGGACGGCAGATTAGGGGTTAATAATATTTAAATAGTGTTTGCGATGCGGAAGGGCAGCGGTTTAGGGGTTAATAACTTTATTATAGAGGTGACAATGTCGGGGAGCGGAGGAATAGGGGTTAATACATTTTATTAGTGGTGGCGATGTCGGGAGCGGCAGATTAGGGGTTAATAACTTTAAAATAGTGTTTGCAATGCGGGAGGGCCTCGGTTTAGGGGTTAATAGGTAGTTTATGGGTGTTAGTGTACTTTGTAACAGATTAGTTAAGAGTTTTATGTAAGTTTTGTTGCGTAAAACTCATAACTACTGCTTTCAGATGGCGGTATGGATCTTGTCGTTATAGGGTGTAACGCAAGCTTTTTAGCCAGAACGCAAAACTTGTAATGGCTGCGCTATGGAAGTCCCATTAAAAAATGTCATTTTTACGTGTGCGGGACTGACGTTGCGTTACAGGCTAAAAGGCAGTGTTAAAAGACTAACGCACAACTTGTAATCTACCTGATATTTAGATAGCATAGGAGTGCAGGCACCAATCAGCAACTAACACCCACTAGTGTAGGATATGTGCGTATTCTTTTTCAACAAGGGATACCAAGAGAATGAAGCCCATTTAAAAATAGAATTGAATTTAAAAGTGTATTAAAATGACCTGCTCTATCTGAATCATGCAAGTTTAATTTTGACTTTCCTATCCCTTTAAGTGTGTATGAAAACAATAGTCTTTTTTCTTTAATGTAGACCCAGGTGTCCTTTTTTAAGTGTCTGTGTAATCTCTAATGCAGCAGATAGATAGTATCCTCAAACAAAACACATTCACATAACATAATACTGTAGAGAATTAGCTTTGTGTTAAAGGGACTCTCAGGTCAAATTAAATTTTCATGATTCAGATACAGCATGTAATTTTAAACAACTTTCCAATTTACTTCCATTAAAACAAATGTGTACAGTCTTTTATATTTAAACTTTTTGAGTCTCCAGCTCCTACTGAGCATGTGCAAGAATTCACAGAATATACGTATATGCATTTGTAATTGGTTGATTGCTATCACATGGTACAGGGGGAGTGGAAATAGACATAACTTTGAAATTTGTTAGAAAAAATCTGCTACTCATTTGAAATTCAAAGTAAATGCTATTGCATTGTCTTGTTATCTTGCATTTGTTGATTATGCAAATCTGCTGTGTTTACTGGTCCTTTAAGTGCAAGGTACTCACATGGAGAGTTAGATAGCTCTAAAAACAATGGCACAATTACACTAATAAACCAGATGGCGGAATTGTTCTTCTTTAAACTTTATTAACAACTCTTGTTACATTAAAACTTTATTAACAGCTCTTGTTACATTAAAACTTTACAAACAATTAGAATGGCAACATGTCACTCAGGGATATACAAAGTATCAAAAGCAACGTTGTGTGTAGCAGCTGCAGATTGTTTCCGACAAAGTAGTTTGTTTGGTTCATGTTTATAACATTGTTGTTAAAAATTAGCGAAGAGCCCCCACCCTGCCCTCTATACCCCACCCACTTCCTATGCCCCGCCCTCAACCCTCAACCTGTTTGTCTCACCCTCACCAGTGTCCCCAACCCCCCAAGGACAGGGCCCCCACAGTCAAAGACTAGGATTGCCACCTCAGCCATGTTTTCCTGGACACTTATAAGTTACACATGCTGCAGGGTGTGCAGGGAGGAATATGAATAGTGCTGTCCAGAAACACAATACATGTTACTGCCCGCACACCCTGCAGCATGTCTAACTCATAAGTGTCCAGGAAAACATGGCTGAGGTGGCAACCCTAGTTACTGCTAGAGCAGCTGTCAGCACTGCACAAGCTACTGATCTGCTGTACCCCCAATCACAACCACTAGTGCATCTGTCCCATATTAGAATTTGCCCACTCACATATACAGCCGCTAGAGTAGCTCAACTGTCACTGCTGTGCTAGCTGATTTAACAAATTGTGACTGTAAGAGTAAGCAGTATACCAGGTGCCCCCACTTGGTGCCCCCTTATGTCTCAGTCCGCCTCTGTTTGTGAGAGAATTAACAGCACTGTCATATTCAAGTCTGGAAGAACACCATATACAGTAGCACCATCATCTTCTATATTGTCTTAAATGGACAGTAAATTGTAAAATAGTTTTTCCCTTAATGTGTTTCCAATCATTTTTTTTTTACCAGCTGCAGACAATAAAATGTATGAGAATTTGCATTGTAAGGTTTATTTGTGTATATGAATTAACTGATTTTGTGTTTTGAAGCCACAACCTAATAAAATGGGCTGAGCTTGTAGGTATATTCAGATCTAATTACTTTATCACATTGTGTACATATACATGCTTCTTTATCTTATCTGTCAGCAACATACCCCCAACATTTTTGGCTAGGTATTAGGGACTTAGGAATTTAAGGGCTCCTGCTGTTTTGTGGGTGGGGTCATGTTGGAAAGGGATGGGTCATAGGGTATTGTGGGTGGTATTATGGGCATGTCTGGTCAGGTGTTGGGTGTGCCTGGGTAGTTTGTGGGCGTGTCTGGTTGGTCTATGGGCGGATCTAAGGGAAATACTGTAAATAGGGACATATGACTGCCTCAAGGGGACAGCCAGCTGGAGAGAGCTCAGAATTAGGGACTGTACCTCTCAAATTACTATACATTTTCTAAAGAAAATGTATTAAACATTTTCTGGTTTGTTTCCATGATATAATGGGTTTAGTTCTTTTACTCCTGTTTTGTATGAGTTAGTTTTTCTTTGGGGCCCCCTGCTGGAGAACAGTGATATTGGGATAAACAAAATTATCTTACCTTGGCTGGCAAACTTTGTCTCACACTGTGATTCTTTTACGTCGTCAATAACTTTAATGAAGAGCTGACCAGCTGCGATTTCTGTCCCGCAGGTGCCTAACAAATCCAGTGAGTACTGGTTCACTACATTTGCATTTAGTGATGCAGAACTGCTCAGGGTGATCTGTGATGGACAAGCAGAGTGGAATTAGCCATCAGACATAATGTTGTGGGTCCCAAACCAAATATGGGGCTAATGTTTTTCTACTCAGATTATCAACCACAACTGGTTTCTATTAATTGTATGTTGCATTAATCATGGTGCATAGCACAGTTAAGAGGAAGTTCAACATTATATTCAGGGGTAGAGCACTCATAAATCCCATGGTTTCTAAAACTGAGCACAACCTCAGAAAGAAACAGACAAATAAGAAACACAATAGACAAATATGGCTGATTATAAAAATGTAAGGGCTAGATCGCAAGTGGAGCGCAAAAATGTTAGCGCTAACGCTGCTGAAGATAAAACAATAGCTCTCCAATGTTTGCGCTGGTATTACAAGTTGAAAGTAAAAAGTTATCGCTCCCAGCAAAAGACTCAGGCGCGATTACATCTGGAGGTCTGGAACTCCATTTACCCATAGACTTATATGGGGTGCGCTAATAAAGTCTCTTCTGGATTTTGTTTAAGCGCTTACCCGGAAGTGCGCTAGGCCAACTGCACTAAAGCTAAAGGTGCCTTAAGAATACTTCAAATACCTACTTAGAATAACATTTCTTACTTTTGAGCCCTTCCCAGTCAAACACCTTGACATATATCATATCCCTTTCATAACATTTTGTAAACCTTTTTTTTCAATAATAAATATATTTTATATTAAATAGGTCTATATATATATGAGTGTAATACTCTATTATATGAGTGTGATACTCTATTTTATGAGTGTGATATTCTATTATATGAGTGTGATACTCTATTATATGAGTGTGATACTCTATTTTATGAGTGTGATATTCTATTTTATGAGTGTGATATTCTATTATATGAGTGTGATACTCTATTTTATGAGTGTGATATTCTATTTTATGAGTGTGATATTCTATTATATGAGTGTGATACTCTATTTTATGAGTGTGATATTCTATTATATGAGTGTGATACTCTATTTTAATGAGTTCCATGAGCTTTGTGAGGTGTTTATTCTTGCCCTAACACTTTACTTACAGGTCTCAAGTCGCACTCATTTTTCTAGCGCTATTTTGGCTTTTGCTCAAGTGCAACCCATAACTTTCAACTTGTAATATAAGTGGTGTTTAGCGCTGTCTCAATATCCATTGAAAGTATATGGTGCGCTTAAGGGATGTTGACCACGCTAAACCTTTTCTGCAAATTCTTCTATACCATGTAATATTAATTTGTGTGCTAATTATAGTGCGATCCAGTAATATTGATTTTGCCCCCTGCGCTATCAATAGGACTCCACTTGTAATCTGGTCCTTAAATGATCAGTAAAGGGATATGGAAGTCAAAATGATGGTTAAAATTGAGTGTACAATTAAAAAGAAAAACAACTTCCAATTTAGTTCAGTTATCAAATGTATCTATTACTCTCAGCATCTTTACTGAAACTTAGCTGCATTCCAGGACAGCATACTGTGGTACGCTCAGGAGAGTGCACATATATGGCAGTAGTGTGTGTTGTGATGTTATACATGTAACCTGTAGAGGGGGGCTTTAGCTACAGCAGGTAGTGCTGAGCGACAGCAGGGAAGCTTTGCTTTCACTTACTGTTACTGCAGATGCTGTTAACTGTGTCCTATCCATATACAGATGCAGTCTTATTTTAACCCTTCAAAAAGGGGGCAAAAATATGGTTAAAGTCAGCATTGGGGTGGAGATGAACTCCAGAGCTAAAAAAAAGGCTGAGGTGATAGGCAGCTACATGCATATGCCAATCCTGATTGGCTCGCCACTCTGTCCACTAAGAAGAGGCAGTGAGTTGCTGGTCTGGAGCTGACTTTAGTTATAATGTCACTTTAACAAACAATTATACTACTTTTATAAATCAGTGGGTTATTAGTATTTCATACACATGCAGACACAATTACACATATCCACAAGACACAGCACCACCTGTTATTCCTGCGCTCTTATACCTGCACAGTATTATCAGATGTCCCAGTTATTCTGGATAGACTGGGAGAATTGAAGAAATTGCTGGCTGGATTGACGCTCTGGATTTCAACCTTCATAGACGAATTAGTGCAATTCATAAAGGTGAAGCTGTATACAAGGGTCCCTATGGCTGAGCTCTCTGCCAGGTTCACTGTCTCAGGGAGACCCACAAATTCTAGAATAGAGCAAGTAACCAAAGAATATACAAGTAAATACCTGTGACGCGTTATGTTCCACATTAAATCATAAAGTGAGTTTAAAACAGAAGAATAGACGACAAAAGGGAATCAAGCAATTTGCATTGTATTGCATTGCATGAAGGGTATATTTATAATCCCCACCACAACCACCATATTGTGGCTGGCTTGAGTCTTATAGGAGATATCACAACCAATGGCCATTGTGGTACTTGGCTAGGATTATGGTAAGTTTTATGGTTAGGGTTAGGTTAGGACATAGTTTTAGGGTGAAAGCTATGGTTAGAGGAAAAGTTGGGACTATGGTCAACCCCTTAGTGACCAGAGCACTTTTCAATTTTCTGACCGTTTGGGACTAGGGCTATTTTTACATTTCTGCAGTGTTTGTGTTTAGCTGTAATTTTCCTCTTACTCATTTACTGTACCCACACAAATTATATACCGTTGTCATCGTCATTAAATGGAGTTTCTAAAGATACCATTATTTTCATCGTATCATATAATTTACTATAAAAAAGTATAAAATATGATGAAAAGATGGAAAAAAACACACTTTTTCTAGCTTTAACCACCAAATTCTGTTACACATCTACAACCACCAAAAAACGCCCATGCTAAATAGTTTCTTAATTTTGTTCTGAGTTTAGAAATACCCAATGTTTACATGTTCTTTGCTTTTTTTTTGCAAGTTATAGGGCAATAAGTAAAAGTAGCACTTTGCTATTTCCAAACCATTTTTTTTTTTCAAAATTAGCGATAGGTACATTGGATCACTGATATCTGTCAGGAATCCCTGAATAACCCTTCACATGTATATATTTTTTTTTTTTTTTGTGTATAGCTTTGTTGTGTATAGCTTTGTGTATAACTTTGTGTATAGCTTGGTTTATAGCTCGTGTATAGCTTTATTGTAAAGCTTTGTTGTGTATAGGTTTGTTGCGTAGCTTTGTGCATTGCTTTGTTGTGTATAGCTTTTGTGAAGCTTTGTTGTGTATAGCTTTGTTGCGTAGCTTCATGTATAGCTTTGTTATGTAAAGCTTTGTGTATAACTATTGTGAAGCTTTGGTGAGTATAGCTTTGTTGCGTAGCTTTGTGTAGTGCTTTGTGTATAGCTTTGTTGTGTAGCTTTGTGTATAGATTTGTTATGTATAGCTTTATTGTGTATAGCTTTGTTGTGTATAGCTTTAT
Source organism: Bombina bombina (assembly GCF_027579735.1). NCBI lineage: Eukaryota > Metazoa > Chordata > Amphibia > Anura > Bombinatoridae > Bombina > Bombina bombina. The sequence goes on along the minus strand of NC_069505.1, from coordinate 400,032,546 downwards.
TGTGTATATCTTTATTGTGCATAGCTTTGTGAATAGCTTTGTTGTGTAGCTTTGTGTATGACTTTGTTGTGTATAGCTTTATGTATAGCTTTGTTTATAGCTTTGTTTTGTATAGCTTTGTTGCGTAGCTTTGTATATAGCATTGTGTTATAGCTTTGTTGTGTATAGCTTCATGTATAGCTTTATTGTGAAGCTTTGTTGTGCATAGCTTTGTTGCGTAGCTTCATGTATAGCTTTGTTGTGTATAGCTTTTGTGAAGCTTTGTTGTGTATAGCTTTGTTGCGTAGCTTCGTATATAGCTTTGTGTATAGCTTTGTTGTGTAATGCTTTGTGTATAACTTTATTGTGAAGCTTTGGTGAGTATAGCTTTGTTGCGTAGCTTTGTGTAGCGCTTTGTGTAGCGCTTTGTGTATAGCTTTATGTATAGCTTTATTGTGTATAGCTTTGTTGTGTATAGCTTTGTGTATAGCTTTATTGTGTATAGCTTTATTGTGCATAACTTTGTGTATAGCTTTGCTGTGTAGCTTAGTGTATAGCTTTGTTTATAGCTTTGTTGTGTGTAGCTTTATTGTGCATAGCTTTGTGTATAGCTTTGTTTATAGCTTTTTTATAGCTTTGTTTATAGCTTTGTGTATAGTGTTATGTATAGCTTTGTTTATAGCTTCTTGTATAGCTTTTTGTATAGCTTTGTTTGTAGCTTTTTGTATAGCGTTGTTTATAGATTTGTTTATAGCTTTGTGTATAGCTTTGTGTATAGCGTTATGTATAGCTTTGTTTATAGCTTCTTGAATAGCTTCTTGTATAGTGTTGTGTATAGCTTTGTGTATAGCTTTATTTTGAAGCTTTGTTGTGTATAGCTTTGTTGCTTAGCTTGTGTATAGCTCACATGTATATATTTTTTTAATAGACAACCCAAAGTATTGATCTAGGCCCATTTTGGTATATTTCATGCCACCATTTCACCGCCAAATGCAATCAAATTAAAAAAATTGTTCACTTTTTCACAAACTTTTTCACAAACTGCAATTATGGCATAAATGGTTGTAAATGCTTCTCTGAGATCCCCGTTGTTCAGAAATAGCTGTCATATATGGCTTTGGCGTTGCTTTTTAGTAATTAGAAGGCCGCTAAATGCCGCAGCGCACCACACTTCTATTATGCACAGCAGTGAAGGGGTTAATTAATTAGCTTGTAGGGTTAATTTTAGCTTTAGTGGTTAACAAGACTTTCGACAGGTTCCGGGACTTCCGTTTGGGGCGGTGCAGTATTGTTCACCTGCACACAGGTGTTGTGAGAGGACGCCTTCTACCTGCTCCCCACCCTCTGCCGTGTACCTGGGAAATCCTCCCCAGGGTGAGTGCGGCGTGTTGCAGAGTTAATCCCCTGCTGAGGATTGGAAGTCCGCCATAGCCGAAGTGGCTGAGACCGCGCTGCAGTCCGAATTTTAAATTAGCCTTTTAACAGGGGTATTGCGGTAAAGATCTATGGCTGGCCCTGTAACCTAACAAAGGAGACGCTCTTGTAGGAGAAACTTACCCCCCTGGTTGGGGCTGCTTCTGGCGGTGCTCTCGGAAGCTAGAGCGCACTAGGATACGTGCGGCTGTGGAGGTGAAATCATTGTCGGAGGTCCAGCCGTCGAGGCGCATCAAGATACTTACCCACCTGGTTGGGGCTGCTTCTGTCAGTGCTCTTGGAAGCTAGAGCGCTCTAGGATACATGCGGCTGTGGAGGTGAAACCATTATCTTAAATCCCGCCACCACCAGATACATACCCAGACGGCACCCGGTAAGATGCGGAGCTAAATCCTGAGCTGCACCTGCGGGGTTAATACACGCCCGTTGCTATCTGAGTTGAAGCAGGTAAGAAAGGCTGCTCTGAACGTTGAAATATAGTTCATCTGAATTCTCTAAAGGACTTTATGCCTCTATCTTTAACGTCCTGGTACCTGTAATTATCTGAAGTAAAAAAGGCTTATAGTCAAAGGTGCTTATATCAGAGCGGCGGCTTTGTCAGGTCATATACACTGTAAAAGACTATCTACTCGAGACAGATTCCCCTTTACAGAGAAGGGGTCAGTTTAAAGAGACTGCTGGTTTTTGCGATCTTGCTGGAACAGTGAAAGGGGCCGTATCTCTGTTTTGTATTTTCCATTCATCAACATATACACGGCTGGGCTGCTCTCTGGAGCTGGGTCTTTTGTGTGCTTGTTACACCCAGAGGTGCCACGGTAATAGAGATTCGAGTGGCTAAGGAGCCCTGGAACAACGTGCTGGACTTTGGCTGAAACTTTAATCCCCTGAGAGTATATGGGTGATAGAGGAGGAGAGGATAGCTGAAATAGGCTGCTAAGCCTAGTTTGAGATCTAGCATCTTGCTGAGACTGTTGTTTCATACAAGGATCTGTGCCCTGGCTGCTTGCTGGGGAGCTGGGAGTCTTGGTGGCTCTTGCTCTTCGCCCAAAAGTAATAGCAAGGAAAGGAAAGGAAAAGGAAAGAAAAGAAGGAGAGAAGAAAAGGGGAATGAGCTCAAAAGGAAGAATAGGAAACAAAGAAAAATAAAGGTTTAAACGAAGGATAGAGGCCAGTTAATTCTACACTAATAAGGTCATTGTTTCCTCTTAAGACTTTCATGGCCTGGTATGGATGGTACTAGGTGATGGACTAATTGTATATTATATACATCCTTCAGACTTACCTAGGCTTTCTTAATATTTACTCTTTGCTTTTGCTCAAAAAGGGTTGTTACGGGGGGCGGAGCCAGGGCAAACCTAATGGAGGACGCATCATTTGAGAGCTCTGTGTGTAGTTGTGAAAGAAAGTGGATAATAAGCCTCAATAAGCCCCTAAAGTAATTCTAATCTGTCGCCGGAGTGCTTCTATACTAAAACTCTATTGAATATGTGAGCACGATCTGCTCTGTACAAGTGCCGACAACGCAACATGTATCTGGCAGACTGAGGAGGCCCGGAATCATTAGATCGGGTAGTCAGAAAAAGGTACCGCATATGGGGAGAAGCATATAGGACCGGAGGGCAGTTACACTATTACCCGGTAAGCAGCTATTTCACATAAACGGTCATCAGCCGGGTGATAGAGAGGAAGAGGAGGATTGGAACTTTAAGACGCCATACACACTAGTTAGCCACGTGGGAGACCGCACACGGATGAATGACTTAGCTGCAGCATAGAGACTATGTACAGGAAAATGTGCGGTCTTATCACTATCACTATACCATAATAGAACGCTGCAGAGGCTGAGGGTTGGAGAGTTCAGGCTGCAACAATATATAATAAATTAATCTCACAAGGAGGATAAAAAGGAAAGCTGGGACTTCCCAGCTCAAGTAAAGCACTTGGGGCAGCGAAACAGTTTGATGTTAGTGATTTGCCTATATTGTATAGAGAGCCAGTGACCGTACAGCTTGGAATATGGAAGAAACTAACGCTGATATGCACAGAATGCTGGCAGAATTTGAGCAACAAATATTTCAGAGATTTGATGCCCTCCTGTTCAAACTAGAAGTCACGCACGTTGAGATGGTCATGTTAAACTCAGTGACGCCCAATGAGCAGCAGAACAGAACCCAAAAGTGTGCGCACATGAGTTGAGATGATCTTCTCTATACGCTGGGGAATGGTCATGTAGAGTCTGCACCCCTTGCCTCTGTCCCTGACAATGCAAATATGGCCAACAACTGGCAGACAACTAGAGGAGAAACTGCGGGGGCTGATGGGGATATGGAAATTACAGAGGATCGTGACAACAAGAGGATGGTTCCCCCAACTCAAATAGGACACGCAAAGTGTTTGGGCGGCTCCTGGGTCCCTTGTGAACAAGCAGGATTCATTTTTCACCAAAGACTCAGACTTCATCTGCAAGTGTGGGAGACTCGCTTTTGGTGTGAGTATCTTACCCGAATGCAGACTGGTTAAGCAGACTACTCAAGTAAGATCACTGAGCATCTGAGCAGTTCTACGGGGACTGTTGAAGACAGATATGTTATGTTTATTATGCTCAGAGACACCCTCTCTGCCTGGGGTAAATAAACTATTATACATATGAAGACTCATTGTCGGATACCCAGCTGAGAGTTGTCGCATGCTTAGTTATACCTTTCACTGCATCTTACAGTTATTCATTGCGTTTATAATTCTGATTAATGCATAATCCATGTATGATGATAGTTTGTACTCACCAATATGTTTATGAACAAAACATCACTAAAACTGTATGAACTTTTGCATCTATAGCCTTTCCATGTTTCTACTGTTTGCAGGCTTGAAATCTAGTAACAGGGCATTGGCCCTAGCTTATAGGTGGGGAGGCTATTTTTTTTTCTTTTTTTCTATGAACACATGTGTTCTGCACGTCTCTCCCCCCCCCACACCTCATTCCTCATAGCTTTAATTGAGTCTGGCCCCATGGCTTATATGTTTATGCAGATAGACTCCTAATAGGCCACAGCCCCTGCCTATGGTGTACTTGCGATTCTTTATTGTGCAGCCCTGCACCTGTGTGAGACATCACCTTACTTCATAACTACAAAGTATAAATAGCTAAGAGTTCTCACCTATTGCATGAAGGTTTATATACTGTATACAAGTTTATTTGGTTTTACGTGTGAATGCAACTAGCCCAACCTTCAATTTCACAATCTACTATATTTCTTTATGACAAAAAATATTCCATAGTCTCATAGTGCTCCTTCCCATCCCTGCGTCCCCTCCAGATTTACACATGCAACGATTAGGTTGGGAATACTGACAGAGGAGAGGGCCATTTGCTCTGGTTGTCCCCCCCGCCCCCCCCCCAACTTTTATATGCGGCAAGGGATAAATAGCTTATCCTCCGCATCATTTTTGGCAGAGTGTGGTAGTCTCTGCCCTGTTCGTAGAGTCTATGTCCAAGTTTGTCCTCTATAAGTGTAAATAGGCTCTCCGGACTTATTATGGTAATAATTATTGTGTCTAATGTTCTATATTTTGTTGCTTACAGATTCTGTGCTCACGTAACTCTAATATGTTGGTCAGGCGATAGGAAGATTTCTTGTGCCTAATAACTATACTATTGTCTCTCTTGTTTGTTTTCTTTTATGTAATTTCAAGATACCACAATAAGCATATTATTCATTGTAGAGTTGACTGAGCTTAATCCCTTATTAATTATTACTTGACTGTAAGTAAATTGTATTATTGTATTATTGATGTGTCTTCAACTATACCTAAGTTGTCAGATCCCCTGGGGGGATCTCTGTCGCTTAGAGGACACTTCGCAGATATAGTAATAAAATGAGGCATAATGTTGAAGGGTAACACTTTTACCTGGCCAGGCGAGAGGTGACTTTCTATTAACTGAAGAACTGATCTATGTATCCATTGCCGCTTGTATTATTGTGTTTGTGATGTTGCCCTTCAATTTGTAATTGTTTTATGAGTGTTTTGATTACCTCAATAAATATATTTTTCAACAAAAAGGGTTGTTACAGTGAATAATGATCTTACTTCCTGATATAGTGGATTGTATATATTGGATAAGAAATTGTTAAAGTAATATTAGTTAATCTAGATAGTTGGTACTACTAGGTAGTACCCGATAAGGGCCTGTTTTTTGGGTGGGTGGTCGTTTGGGGTGGGCTGTATTACATATCTGTTGAAACCTATTGTATATTAGATCTGGTGTTAAGGGCCTCAAAGGGGCCGTTCAGTAATTATACTATCATTTTTGCCTGGTGGTTATTGAGTTTAGGCAAAGATAGCTTCAGAGAGTGTCCTGGGTAACAGGCTTTAATTTCACGTTGTTTGCTGGGTGCTAGAATTTGGTTTTTTTTTTTGTTTTGTTTTTTTTTTCCATGTATTGTCACTGTATCTCACTTTTTACACGTTCCTGGAATAAACCAGCTTTTAGTTTGGACCCTGTGGTCCTCTAAGTACACTCCCACTTATTTTTCTCCAGCGGGCTTACTGCTTGCTCACGTATTGTCACTGTATTTTATTCCTTACACGTTTCTGGAATATACCAGCTTCTTGCTTGGACCGTGTGGTCCTCTAAACCCACTTTTGTGTTTGTTTTTTTTTGTTTTTTATTGTAGCACAGTCACATGGAAAAATTTGTTACACAAGGGAAGGGTAATTCACCTAGAATGCCTGTTAGAAAGGAGAAAAAATTGAAACTGGCAGATGCCAGTGTGGAAAATGTACCGGATAATATTTCTGTTGAAACTCATGCATTAATCTCCCAACTCGTAGATATCTTTACTCCTCAGTTTGAGAGTATAAAAAAAGAGCTGGGGACTATCTCCGCAGACATAAGTCTTTTATCCACAGAGATGAGACAATTTGCCTCCCGTATGCATGAGGCAGAGGATCGAATTTCAACCTTGGAAGATAGACTTCACATACAGGAGGAGATTGTCTCTAGTCAGGATACCAAAATCAATTCCATGCAATTGCGCCTCGAGGATCTCGAAGATCGCTCGAGGCGTAATAACATTCGGATTGTAGGCCTGCCCGAGTCCCCCGAATTTGATGACCTTATGCAATTTGCAGCTGTTTCATTGCCCCAAGCGTTAGGATTCCCCCCTCAGCAAATACCTTTATCCATAGAAAGAGCCCATAGAGTGGGCCCTAGATATTTTCTGGGTAATAATAGAACAAAAGATAGAATGGTTATTTTTAAGCTCTTAAAGTTTCAAGACAAGGTGGAAATCCTTAAAATGTTTAGGAAAAAGGCCCCGCTCATGTAAGGAAATCACAAGATCCTACTGTTTCAAGATTTTTCCTCCGAGACATCGGCGAGGAGGAAGCTGATGGCCCCGTTCTGCTCTCAACTCATCAAGTCCGGTCTTCGCGCCTGGATGATGTACCCGGCTAAGATTATAGTAGAGGACGGGGACAGTAGGCTGACCTTCGTCGATGTCTCGGAGGTAAAGAATTTTATACATTCAAAACAGTGATAGAGGCCCGCTTTAAATGGTCCAAAGGATGGCATTGGACCGGATGGGTTTTTGTGCGTGGTATCTCAGGTAGTAATATCAGGGGGTCTCCATTAGTAAGGCTGTCCCGGCCAGTGTGGTTTATTACATCTCTCTTTTGTATAGTTTTATGTAGTGGATGTTGTTGTATAGGTTGGTGTTTTAATTTTTTTTTTTTTTTTTTTCTTCTCTCTCTCCTTCTTTTTTTTCCCTCTTAACTTATGTCTTATTGGGGATGGGGTGACCTGCAGAGCAGGGTCCCGGCAACTTTAATAAAGAGTGTCTTGAGATGATCTCAATAAGTAATATGAAGATCTTATCTTGGAATGTGGGAGGGGTGACATCCCCCATCAAGCGTAAACTAATAATCAAAAGACTAGGGCCTAGATTTAGAGTTCGGCGGTAGCCGTCAAAACCAGCGTTAGAGGCTCCTAACGCTGGTTTTGGCCGCCCGCTGGTATTTGGAGTCAGTGATTAAAGGGTCTAACGCTCACTTTACAGCCGCGACTTTTCTATACCGCAGATCCCCCTACGCCATTTGCGTAGCCTATCTTTTCAATGGGATCTTTCTAACGCTGGTATTTAGAGTCGTTTCTGCAGTGAGCGTTAGAGCTCTAACGACAAGATTCCAGCCGCCTGAAAATAGCAGGAGTTAAGAGCTTTCTGGCTAACGCCGGTTTATAAAGCTCTTAACTACTGTACCCTAAAGTACACTAACACCCATAAACTACCTATGTACCCCTAAACCGAGGTCCCCCCACATCGCCGCAACTCGATTAAAAATTTTAACCCCTAATCTTCCGACCGCCACCTACGTTATACTTATGTACCCCTAATCTGCTGCCCCTAACCCCGCCGACCCCTATATTACATTTATTAACCCCTAATCTGCCCCCCACAACATCGCCGCCAGCTACTTAAAATAATTAACCCCTAATCTTCCGACCGCAAAGCGCCGCCACCTACGTTATCCCTATGTACCCCTAATCTGCTACCCCTAACACCGCCGACCCCTATATTATATTTATTATCCCCTAATCTGCCCCCCTCAACGTCGCCGACACCTGCCTACACTTATTAACCCCTAATCTGCCGAGCGGACCGCACCGCTACTATAATAAAGTTATTAACCCCTAACCCGCCTCACTAACCCTATCATAAATAGTATTAACCCCTAATCTGCCCTCCCTAACATCGCCGACACCTACCTTCAATTATTAACCCCTAATCTTCCGATCGGAGCTCACCGCTATTCTAATAAATGTATTAACCCCTAAAGCTAAGTCTAACCCTAACACTAACACCCCCCTAACTTAAATATAATTTTAATCTAACGAAATAAATTAACTCTTATTAAATAAATTAATCCTATTTAAAGCTAAATACTTACCTGTAAAATAAATCCTAATATAGCTACAATATAAATTATAATTATATTATAGCTATTTTAGGATTAATATTTATTTTACAGGCAACTTGGTATTTATTTTAACTAGGTACAATAGCTATTAAATAGTTAAGAACTATTTAATAGTTACCTAGTTAAAATAATAACAAAATTACCTGTAAAATAAATCCTAACCTAAGATATAATTAAACCTAACACTACCCTATCAATAAAATAATTAAATAAACTACCTACAATTACCTACAATTAACCTAACACTACACTATCAATAAATTAAATAAACACAATTGCTACAAATAAATACAATTAAATAAACTAGCTAAAGTACAAAAAATAAAAAAGAACTAAGTTACAGAAAATAAAAAAATATTTACAAACATAAGAAAAATATTACAACAATTTTAAACTAATTACACCTACTCTAAGCCCCCTAATAAAATAACAAAGCCCCCCAAAATAATAAATTCCCTACCCTATTCTAAATTTAAAAAGTTACAAGCTCTTTTACCTTACCAGCCCTGAACAGGGCCCTTTGCGGGGCATGCCCCAAGAAGTTCAGCTCTTTTGCCTGTAAAAGAAAACATACAATACCCCCCCCCCCCAACATTACAACCCACCACCCACATACCCCTAATCTAACCCAAACCCCCCTTAAATAAACCTAACACTAAGCCCCTGATGATCTTCCTACCTTGTCTTCACCATGCCAGGTTCACCGATCCGTCCTGGCTCCAAGATCTTCATCCAACCCAAGCGGGGGCTAGACATCCACTGAAGAAGTCCAGAAGAGGGTCCAAAGTCTTCCTCCTATCCGGCAAGAAGAGGACATCCGGACCGGCAAACATCTTCTCCAAGCGGCATCTTCGATCTTCTTCCATCCGGTGCGGAGCGGGTCCATCTTGAAGCAGGCGACGCGGATCCATCCTCTTCTTCCGATGTCTCCCGACGAATGACGGTTCCTTTAAGGGACGTCATCCAAGATGGCGTCCCTCGAATTCCGATTGGCTGATAGGATTCTATCAGCCAATCGGAATTAAGGTAGGAATTTTCTGATTGGCTGATGGAATCAGCCAATCAGAATCAAGTTCAATCCGATTGGCCGATCCAATCAGCCAATCAGATTGAGCTTGCATTCTATTGGCTGATCGGAACAGCCAATAGAATGCGAGCTCAATCTGATTGGCTGATTGGATCAGCCAATCGGATTGAACTTGATTCTGATTGGCTGATTCCATCAGCCAATCAGAAAATTCCTACCTTAATTCCGATTGGCTGATAGAATCCTATCAGCCAATCGGAATTCGAGGGACGCCATCTTGGATGACGTCCCTTAAAGGAACCGTCATTCGTCGGGAGACATCGGAAGAAGAGGATGGATCCGCGTCGCCTGCTTCAAGATGGACCCGCTCCGCACCGGATGGAAGAAGATCGAAGATGCCGCTTGGAGAAGATGTTTGCCGGTCCGGATGTCCTCTTCTTGCCGGATAGGAGGAAGACTTTGGACCCTCTTCTGGACTTCTTCAGTGGATGTCTAGCCCCCGCTTGGGTTGGATGAAGATCTTGGAGCCAGGACGGATCGGTGAACCTGGCATGGTGAAGACAAGGTAGGAAGATCATCAGGGGCTTAGTGTTAGGTTTATTTAAGGGGGGTTTGGGTTAGATTAGGGGTATGTGGGTGGTGGGTTGTAATGTTGGGGGGGGGGTATTGTATGTTTTCTTTTACAGGCAAAAGAGCTGAACTTCTTGGGGCATGCCCCGCAAAGGGCCCTGTTCAGGGCTGGTAAGGTAAAAGAGCTTGTAACTTTTTAAATTTAGAATAGGGTAGGGAATTTATTATTTTGGGGGGCTTTGTTATTTTATTAGGGGGCTTAGAGTAGGTGTAATTAGTTTAAAATTGTTGTAATATTTTTCTTATATTTGTAAATATTTTTTTATTTTCTGTAACTTAGTTCTTTTTTATTTTTTGTACTTTAGCTAGTTTATTTAATTGTATTTATTTGTAGCAATTGTGTTTATTTAATTTATTGATAGTGTAGTGTTAGGTTAATTGTAGGTAATTGTAGGTAGTTTATTTAATTATTTTATTGATAGGGTAGTGTTAGGTTTAATTATATCTTAGGTTAGGATTTATTTTACAGGTAATTTTGTTATTATTTTAACTAGGTAACTATTAAATAGTTCTTAACTATTTAATAGCTATTGTACCTAGTTAAAATAAATACCAAGTTGCCTGTAAAATAAATATTAATCCTAAAATAGCTAAAATATAATTATAATTTATATTGTAGCTATATTAGGGTTTATTTTATAGGTAAGTATTTAGCTTTAAATAGGAATCATTTATTTAATAAGAGTTAATTTATTTCGTTAGATGTAAATTATATTTAAGTTAGGGGGGTGTTAGTGTTAGGGTTAGACTTAGCTTTAGGGGTTAATACATTTATTAGAATAGCGGTGAGCTCCGATCGGAAGATTAGGGGTTAATAATTGAAGGTAGGTGTCGGCGATGTTAGGGAGGGCAGATTAGGGGTTAATACTATTTATGATAGGGTTAGTGAGACGGATTAGGGGTTAATAACTTTATTATAGTAGCGCTCAGGTCCGCTCGGCAGATTAGGGGTTAATAAGTGTAGGCAGGTGTCGGCGACGTTGTGGGGGGCAGATTAGGGGTTAATAAATATAACATAGGGGTCGGCAATGTTAGGGCAGCAGATTAGGGGTACATAGGGATAACGTAGGTTGCGGCGGTTTACGGAGCGGAAGATTAGGGGTTAAAACTGTAATGCAGGGGTCAGCGATAGCGGGGGCGGCAGAATAGGGGTTAATAAGTGTAAGGTTAGGGGTGTTTAGACTCGGGGTACATGTTAGAGTGTTAGGTGCAGACGTAGGAAGTGTTTCCCCATAGGAAACAATGGGGCTGCGTTAGGAGCTGAACGCGGCTTTTTTGCAGGTGTTAGGTTTTTTTTCAGCTCAAACAGTCCCATTGTTTCCTATGGGAGAATCGTGCACGAGCACGTTTTTGAGGCTGGCCGCGTCCGTAAGCAACTCTGGTATCGAGAGTTGCATTTGCGGTAAAAATGCCCTACGCTCCTTTTTTGGAGCCTAACGCAGCATTTGTTTTAACTCTCGATACCAGAGTTAAATTTATGGTGCGGCCAGAAAAAAGCCCGCGGAGCGTTAACAGCCCTTTTACCGCCGAACTCTAAATCTAGGCCTAGGTAAATTAGACCCAAGTATAGTGTTTTTGCAGGAAACACACCTTAAAGTTAATGAAATCCCTAAACTTAAATCCAAATGGGTGGGGGAGGTGCTTGCTACCCCCAGTACAGCTAGGAAAAATGGGGTCGCAATACTTTTTAATAAAAATTTATCATATAAGGTGGTGAATATAGAAAGAGATGAAAACGCAAGATATGTCTTAGTCCATATTCAAATTAATGACACGAGACTAGTATTGTGTAATATCTATGGTCCAAATAGGCTCTCTATTGGATTTTGGGGAAAAATGAGGATAAAGTTATTCCCTTACATTAATCAAAATTTGATTGTGGGAGGAGACTTTAACATGTCTTTATGCCCGGAGTTGGAGAGATTTGGGGCAAGAAACTCTGTAGAATATAAGAAACAAGCTAAATATTTTAAGAGATTTTGTCATAAGTTAAAGCTAGTAGATATTTGGAGAATAAAGCACCCGGATTCTCGTACGTATACATGTGAATCTAAAGTTCATAAAACTTTTTCAAGGATAGATTTTCTATTGATCGCTGAGTCCTTATCTGTTTTAAAATTAGAGTCTTGTATAAATGATATAATGATCTCAGATCACGCTATAATATCGATTTCTTTTAACACCATCTTGCAACCTAAGGATAGAAATGCCGGTTTTATTTTCCCTAAATATCTATTTAATAATGTAAGATTTGTACAATGGTTAAAACAGAAGTGGAAGGAGTATACAGAACATAACAGCTCTAGCTATGATAAAATAGAGATTTTCTGGGAAGCTTCCAAAGCATTTTTGCGTGGGGAAATTAAGGCATATCTGTGTATCCAAAAGAAAAAAATGAATGCACGAGAAATACAACTTTCTAATCAGGTTAGAAATACCTACAGAAAGTATATTTCAGAGCGTGGGAACACTAATTGGGTTAATTATATTAAAGCTAGGCAAGCCCGAGATATCTTTTTGAAAAGCAAATCGCAAGAAGAAGAGCTAAAATTTAGCCTTTTTTATAATGGTATACATGGTTCCTCGGCGAAATACCTTGCAAGATTGGTACAAAATAGAAAGAGAAAGAATTTTATTCTTGCTATTCGTGACGAGAATCATAGATACACAGACATGGAAGACATTAGCAAAGTATTTTATAATTATTATCAGAAGCTATATACAACTCCTGGTATAAATGAGTTTAATCTGGAAAATTTTTGGGCAGGTATTGAGATGCCGAAAATATCTGAAATAGACCTAGTGGCATTAAATAGCCCAATTACAATTGATGAGATCCTTAAGGGCATAGAGAAGGCTAAACTGAATAAAGCAGCTGGCCCCGATGGTCTCCCGGCAGAATTTCTGAAAATACTAGCGGAGGATATTAAATACACATTGGAGAAATTGTTTAATAGTTATTATGGTTTAAATATGGTGCCGTCTAGATTTTTCTCAGCAGCTAATATTTCATTGATTTTGAAAAAGGATAAACAGAGTGACGAACTAGCCTCTTATAGACCAATTTCAGTCTTGAACGCTGATTATAAAATTCTTGCATCTATTATTGCAGAGAGACTTGCTAAATGTCTTGATAAGCTTATACACCCAGATCAGGTAGGTTTTATGAAGGCTAGAAACTCAGCCAAGAATATTCGGAGAGTTATCAATTACCTGGATCTTGTATGGAATTCTGATAAAAACCCGAGCCATAGTAGAGTTGACGCAGCTATTATTACACTAGATGCTGAAAAAGCTTTTGACTCTATTGTTTGGAAACATCTCTTTAGAGTCTTAACAGAAATGGGGTTTAAAGATCAGTTTTCCCTATTTATACAGAATTTATATAAACATCCAATATCATATTTGTTAATTAACGGGGTTTTATCTCCACAGATTAACCTTAGCAGGGGAACTAGACAGGGCTGCCCGTTATCTCCCCTATTGTTTAATCTAGCCATTGAGCCATTGGCAACCTGGCTACGAAGCTCTATTAAGGGGATTGGACTGGGGGAACACAATCTTAAAACTCTGCTGTATGCAGACGATCTGCTGATCTGTATGGAGAATACATCACAAGAAATACCAATTGTGTTAGCATGCCTGGACACATATAGTTCTTTTTCAGGATATAAAATTAATTGTGAAAAGAGTGAACTGATGTGGATAAAAAGGTCGGAGTGTAGCCCACAAAAGATTCCTTTTAAAGAAGTTGCAACATTGAAGTATCTGGGTATATACCTTAACTCGAACCCTAAAACTTGGTACAATATTAACTTTGCCCCTCTTATTGAGAAAATTAAATTCGATTTGGAAGTGTGGGCTCAGTTCCCGTTATCAATAACGGCAAGGGTAAATGTAATAAAAACAATTGTTTTCCCACGCCTGTTATATCTCCTACAAAATCTTCCTCTCTTGATTCCTACAGGTCATATTAGAGCTATTCATAGGTCTTTTTCAAAATTTATATGGAAAGATAAGACACCGCGCATTGCCCTGAAAAAATTAATGTAACCCCGTAGAATGGCAGGTCTGGCCTTACCTGATATCTTTCTGTATAACATTACCATGTTGGCAAGGATTGCTGTAGATTGGTTGTCGGATTGTAACATTTTCTCTACTAGTGACCTTGAAAGTCATCTGGCATATCCTTTTTCTCTAAAAGCTATTTTACATTGTCCAGTAAAGAAACTTCCGGCAAATATTGCTGGTCTTGTGTCATTAAAGAATGTGGTACTGGGCTGGCAGAAGTTGTGCACTATGTTGGAAATGGATTTCTCTTTCTCAGAGTTTTTACCAATAAGGGGTAACGTAAATTTTCCCCCAGGGATTCAACAGTTAGTATTCCAGTCCTGGGCTGAGAAGGGCCTAACAGTTATCCAACAGCTTCTCTCAGCCGAGGGGTATATTTTAACGTTTGAGAAGCTTCGGCATAAGTTTGGTCTTCATACTAATAATTTTTATGCGTATCTACAAATAAGACATTATATACAGGAATCGAATTGGACTCTTAGTAGGGAGGTAGAGTGGGCCGAGATTAAGAGTTGGATGAAAATCTTCAGAGCCGGGAACACTTCTATATCTTTAATGTATGACATAATGCTCGCCAAACAAAGTCTGTTTATATTGAATAAGACTTGTGAGTCGTGGGTATTGTATCTTCCAGATATAAATACAGAGAAAATTATAGCAAGCTGCACTTTGATAAGTAAATATCAAATCCCGATGAGTTGGAGGGAATCTCATTTTAAACTTATAAATAACTTTTATTTGACCCCGGCTAGGCTCTCAAGATTTTCCTCCCAGTTATTCTGTTTGTGCCCCCGGTGCTCATCGTCTGCAGCTGACCTGGTCCACATGTATTGGTACTGCCCTAGGATCCTTCAGCTATGGAAGAAGGTGGTTTTCTGGTTCAATAAGCATTACCAACTAAATATAGTATTAGAGACAGAGAACATATTCTTGCTAAACATCCAGATAGTAATATTCCCCTTAGCTCAGACAATATTAAATACTATAATTTTATCAGTAAGACATTTAATAGCTAAAAATTGGAAGGCTAAGCGAGCACCCCCGTTAAAAGCTGTCCTCCAAGAAATCCAAAATCAGATTATTTTCGAATCTTATCATACCAGGTTCCTGAAAGAAAAAAAAATCAAACAATTTTTAGTTGGCTGGTTGCCTATAATTAAATCTTACCCAACGGGTATCCAAAAACTGATCCTATTTCCTTTTTTGGGTTCAGAAAGCTTTATGGAGCTGGTTATATTAGGGGATTTCCCGGCGGATTGGATAGTACTAGGATAAAGGAATTAATGATGACATCGGGGGGGTTCAAGGAAGGATCTTTTTCTGGGTCCCTCTTTCCTTCTTTTTTTTTTTTCTTTTTTTTTCTCCTCTTTATTTTTATTGTTTTAATTTGGTTTATTTTATTTTTTTCGGTTTAGTATTATTTTATTAGGTTGGTTTAGAGTGTTCCCTTAAAAATGTTAAAAAAAACTCCAACATGGTGGTATTAACAAAATGTTGATTATCTTGCAGAATTGGCTAGACAAAAGATAAAAGTGTTGTATAGACTTCAATACAAATAGGTTTTAGTTTAAATTGTTAAAATATCTAATAAGTGAGTACTGTCGATTGTTTTAGAATTTCACAATGATATCAATTGTGTATTATTTTCTTGTCACCCTGCGAGGTGTTCTTTTTGCTTTTACCGTTTTGTTCCTTTTTCTATAATACCGCATGTTGGTTATAAATAAATGTAAAAAAATTTTTTTTTAGCTTTAGTGTAGAGATCAGCCTCCCACCTGACACATCCCACCCCCTGATCCCTCCCTGACCCCACTCAAACAGCTCTCTTGCCTCCCCACCACCTCACAATTGTCACCGCCATCTTAAGTACTGGCAGAAAGTCTGCCTGTACTAAAATAAAAGGCTTTATATATACATATATATATATATATATATATATATATATATATATATATATATATATATTCTACAGTGTTGGATCCCCCCTTAGCCCCCAATCTCCGTGCCCCCCCCCCAAACAGCTCTCTAACCCTCCCCCCTCTACCTAGTTGCTGCCATCTTGGGTACTGGCAGCTGCCCAGTACCCAGTTTGTTAAAAAAAAACATAATTTATGTATGAACTTACCTGATAAATTCATTTCTTTCATAATGGCAGGAGTCCATGAGCTAGTGACGTATGAGATATACATTCCTACCAGTAGGGGGCAAAGTTTCCCAAACCTCAAAATGCCTATAAATATACCTCCTACCTCACTCAAACTGAGACAGTTGCCTGAAGAACCTTTCTACCAAAGGCTACCTTGAAGGCAACTGATCTAGTAGAATGAGCTGTAATTTTCTGAGGCGGAGACTGCCTGCCTCCAAATAAGCTTTGTAAATCAAAAGTTTTAACCAAGATGCTAAAGAAATGGCAGAGGCTTTGTGACCTTTCCTGGAACCAGAAAAATTACCAATAGACTAGAAGTCTTTCTGAAATCTTTAGTAGCCTCAACATAATATTTCAAAGCTCTTACCACATCCAAAGAATGTAAAGACCTTTAAAGAGTATTCTTAGGATTAGGACAGAAGTAAGGAACAACAATTTCCCTATTGATGTTGTAAGAATTCACAATTTTAGGCAAACATTTAAATGAAGTCCGCAAAACAGCTTTATCTTGATGGAAAATCAGATAAGGAGACTCCCAAGAGAGAGCAGACAATTCGGAAACTCTTCTAGCAGAAAAGATAGCCAAAAGAAATAACACTTTCCAAGAAAGTAGTTTAATACCCAAATAATGCATAGGCTCAAAAGGAGGAGCCTGCAAAATTTTTCAAATTGAGACTCCAAGGAAGAGAAATAGATTTAATAACATGTTTGATACGAATCAAAGCCTGAACAAAACCGTGAATATCAGGAAGTTTAGCAATCTTTCTATGAAATAAGACAGAAAGAGCAGAAATTTGTCCTTTCAAAGAATTTGCAGACAAACCCTTATCCAAACCATTCTGAAGAAACTGTAAAAACCTATGAATTCTGAAAGAATGCCAAGAATAATTATGAGTGGAACACCATGGAATATAGGTTTTCCAAACCCGATGATACATTTTCCTTCAAACAGACTTACAAACCTGTATCATAGTGCTAATCACTGAGTCAGAGAAACCTCTATGACTAAACACTAAACGTTCAATTTCCATGCCATCAAATTTAGAGATTTGTGATCCTGATGGAAAAACGTCCTTTGTGACAAAAGGTCTGGCCTTAAAGGAAGTGGCCAAGGCTGGCAACTGGACATCCGGACAAGATCCTGTGAGGCCATGCTAGTGATATTAGAAACACATGAGATTGTTCCATTATGATCTTAGAGATCCCCTTTGGAAGAAGAACTAGAGGCGGAAAAATATAAGCAGGCTGGTAAAACCATGGAACTGCTAAGGCATCCACCATCTCCGTCTGAGGATCCATGGACCTGGAAAGGTATCTGGGAAGCTTCTTGTTTAGATGAGAGGCCATCAGATCTAGTTCTGGAAGACCCCACATCTGTACAAGATGAAAAAACACATTTGGATGGAGAGACCACTCCCCTGGATGTAAAGTCTGACGGCTGAGATAATCCGCTCCCCTATTGTCTACACCTGGGATATGAATCACAGATATTTGACAAGAGCTGGATTCCACCCAAGAAAGTATCTGAGATACTTTTCATTGCTGAGGGACTGCGAGTCCCTCTTTGATGATTAACATATGCCACTGTTGTGATATTGTCTGTTTGAAAACAAATGTAATGTTCTCTTTTCAATAGAGGCCATGCCTGAAGAGCTCTGAAAATAGCACAGAGTTCTAAAATATTGATTGATAACCTCGCCTCTCAAGGTTTCCAAACCCCTTGTGCTGTCAGAGACCCCCAGACAGCTCCCCAACCTGTAAGACTTGAATCTGTTGTGATCACAGTCCAGGTAGGATGAACAATTGAGGCCCAGTGAACAATAAGGTGATGGTGTAACCACCAAGTCAGAGAGAGTTTAATGTTGAGATTAAAGTAAATCAGTTGTGATATCCAAGTATAATCCCTGCACCATTGGTGCAACATGCAAAGCTGTAGAGGTCTCATATGAAAACAAGCAAAGGGGATCGCGTCCGATGCTGCAATCATGAGACCTAAAACCTCCATGCACATAGCCACTGAAGGGAATGATAGAGACTGAAGATTTAGACAAGCTAAAACTAACTTCATTCGTCTCTTGTCTGTCAGAGAAAGAGTCATGAACACTGAATCTATCTGGGAACCTAAAAAGGTGACCCTTGTCGGAGGAATCAAGAAACTCTTTTGTAAATTGATCCTCCATCCACGTCTTTGAAGAAACAACATTAGTTGTTTCGTGTGAGATTCTGCTAAATGAAAAGAATGAGCTAGTACCAAGATATTGTCCAAATAAGGAAACACTGCAATACCCATCTGTCTGATTACAGACAGAAGGGCACCGAGAACCTTTGAAAAGATTCTTGGAGCTGTCGCTAGGCCAAATGGAAGAGCGACAAATTGGTAATGCTTGTCTAGAAAAGAGAATCTCAGAAACCTATAGTGGTCTGGAAGAATCGGAATGTGAAGATAAGCGTCCTGTAAGTCGATTTTGGACATGAAATTACCTTCCTGTACAAAAGGCAGAATAGTCCTTATAGTCACCATCTTAAAATTTGGGACTCTTACAAAACAATTTAAATATTTCAGATCCAGAATTGGTCTGAACGAATCTTCTTTCTTTGGGACAATGAATAGATTTTAATAAAAATCCAAACCCCGTTCCTGCAGAGGAACTGGAACATTCACCCCTGAAATCTCTAGGTCTGAAACACATTTCCGAAATGCATAAACCTTCACAGTGTTTGTTGGAACATGAGAAAGAAATAATCTTCCCATGGGAGGTCTTATTCTCAAACCTATTCAATACCCATGAGAAACAATATTCTGAATCCACTGATTTTGAACAGAAACTGTCCAAATGTGTTAAAATCATTTCAATCTGCCCCCCACCAGTTGAACTGGTTTAAAGGCCGCACCTTCATGCAGTCTTAGGGACTGGATTTGTTTTTTTATAAGGCTTGGATTTATTCCAATTTGGAGATGGTCTCCAATTAGAGCCAGAGGCCTTAGGGGAAGGAGAGGTCTTTTGTTCTCTATTCTGACAAAAGGAACGAAAATGATTGGGAGCTTTACATTTACCCTTAGATTTCTTATCTTGGGGCAGAAAAACTCCCTTTCCCCCTGTGATAGTGGAGATAATAGAATCCAATTGAGAACCAAATAAATTACTTACCTAAAATGATAAAGATAGTAATCTAGATTTAGACACCATATCAGCATTCAAAGATTTATGCCATAAAGCTCTTCAAGTAAGAATAGCTAAAAAAATAGATTTAATATCAATGTTAATAACATCAAATACAGCATCACAGATAAAATGTTTTGCATGTTGAAATAAAAGAACAATGCTAGACAATTTGGGATCTAAAGTTGAAGCAGCAGCAACATCAGCCATAGAAATGGCAGGTCTAAGAGTATAGCCAGTATGTTAATATGCTTTTCTAAGATAGGATTCAATCTTCCTATCTAAAGGATCCTTAAAAGAAGTACTATCTTCCATAGGAATAGTAGTACGCTTGGCGAGAGTAGAAATAGCCCCATCAACCTTAGGGACTTTTTTCCCAAAACTCCAAATTAGCCACAGGTAAAGGATATAGTTTTTTAAAGGGTTAAAAAAGGGTTAAAAAAAAAGCACAAAGTTTAGACCATTTCTTAGTAAACATATGAGAAATAGCGTCTGGAATAGGAAAAACTTCAGGAGTAACCTCAGATGTTTTAAAAATAGAATTCAAACGTTTGCTATTCTTGTTATCAAGAGGACTAGATTCCTTAATACCCAAAGTAAGCAACACTTCCTTTAATAAAGAACGAATATATTCTATCTAAATAAGAAAGGTAGACTTATCAATTTCAGTCTCTGAAGTAGGATTCTCTGAGCCAGAGAGATCTTCATCAGCAGAATATAATTCAGTATGCTGTTGATCAATACAAAATTCATCAGATTTATGAGATGTTAGGAGAGACCTTTTACGTTTATTTGAAGGCGGAATAGCAGTCATAGCCTTTTTAATGGCTGTAGCAATATAATCTTTTGTATCTACAGGAATATAATGTACATTAGACTGTGAAGGCTTAACAGTAGATGTACTTATAGAAACTTTATCAACATGCAATAATTTCTCATAGCAAGTGCCACATATTTGAGCTGAAGAAGTAAGTTCAGCTTATTTACAACATACACACTTAGCTTTGGTAGATATGTTTTCAGGCAGCTTGGTTCCTACAGTATCATCAGAGGCAGGATCAGTCTGAGACAGCTTGCAAAATGTAACAAAAAAGAAAAAAATAACATTTAAACAAAATATCCAATTTCCTCAAAGTAACAGTTTCAGTTATGGGAAAAAATGATTATGATAAAATTTAAGGTAAAAAAATCAAAAGCAAGCAAGATAGTCCTCAAAGAACATAGGAGTGTGGAGAGCAAAAGAAGGAGAGACTTAATATAACACATTTTGGTGTCAAGAAAGGCGCAAATACAGAAAACACTTTTGGCTCCAAACAAGTGAAATGACGCGACTCGCGTCATATCCGGCGCAACTTCACACCAAAAAAACTTTTGACAAGAAAAAATGATGCGGCTCATGTCACAACAGACGTGACTTTCGCGCCAAAAAATTTCACGCCAAAAAATTTCACGCCAAAAATGTCACAATAAAAAGTAACATTCTGCGTCATTGCGAGCCTAAGCCCGCGAAAAATTTGAGAAAAACATAATTTATGCTTACCTGATAAATGTATTTATTTCCGGATATGGTGAGTCAACTGAATCATTAATTACTAGTGGGAATATATCTCTTGGCCAGCAGGAGGAGGCAAAGAGAACCACAGCAAAGCTGCTATATACAGTATGTCACTTACCTTACCCATAATTTCCAGTCATTCGACCAAAGGAAAAATGGAAAAAGAAGAAAACACAAAAGTGTAGAGGTGCCTGAGGTTTTAGAAAAAATAACTGTCTTAAATAAAGGGTGGGCCGTGGACTCACCATATCCGGAACTAAATACATTTATCAGGTAAGCATAAATTATGTTTTCTTTCCTAAGATATGGTGAGTCCACGGAATCATCAATTACTAGTGGGAACCAATACAAAAGCTAGAGGACACAGATGATAAGGGAGGGACAAGACAGGGAACCTAAACAGAAGGCACCACCGCTTGAAGAACCCTTCTCCCAAAAGAAGCCTCAGCTGAGGCAAAAGTATCAAATTTATAAAACGTAGAAAAAGAATGTAAAGAGGACCAAGTTGCAGCCTTGCAAATCTGTTCCACAGAAGCTTAATTTTTAAATGCCCAGGGAGAAGAAACAGCCCTCGTGGATTGAGCAGTGATTCTCTCAGGAGGTTGCTGTCCAGCAGTCTCATAGGCCAAATGAATAATACTCCTTAGCCAAAGAGAAAGAGAAGTAGCAGTAGCTTTCTGACCCTTGCACTTCCCAGAAAAACAAACAAACAAAGCAGAAGACTGACGAAAGTCCTTAGTTGCCTGAAGATAGAACTTCAATGCACGCAGAACATCTAGGTTGTGCAACAAACGCTCCTTAGGAGAAGAAGGATTAGGACAAAAAGAAGGAACCACAATCTCCTGATTAATATTCTTGGTTGACACAACCTTAGGTAGGAAACCTAACATAGTAGAACCACCTTATCAGAATGAAAAATAAGATAAGGAGAATCAAACTGCAAAGCCGAGAGTTCCAAAACTCTCTGAGCAGAAGAAATAGCAACAAGAAACAAAACCTTCCAAGAACAAGGTTAAGACTCCAGGGAGGAGTAACAGGTTTAAACACAGACCTGATACTAACCAGGACCTGACAAAAAGATTGCACGTCTGGCACATCCGCCAAATGCTTATGCAACAAAATAGACAATGCAGAAATCTGACCTTTCAGAGTACTAGCTGACAAACCCTTCTCCAGACCCTCCTGGAGAAAAGACAAAATCCTAGGAATCCTGATTCTACTCCAAGAGTAGCCTCTGGATTCACACCAATACAGATATTTACGCCATATCTTATAGTAATTTTTTTTTGTCACAGGCTTATGAGCCTGGATCATGGTCTCAATGAGCGACTCTGAAAATTCTGAAAATCCACGCTTAGATAAAATCAAGTGTTTAATCTCCAAGCAGTCAGTTTCAGCGAAACGAGATTTGGATGAAGAAAAGGACCTTGAAGTAGAAGGTCCTTCCTCAAAGGGAGTCTCCATGGAGGTAGAGACGACATTTCCACAAGATCTGAATACCAGATCCTGCAAGGCCACACCGGCACTATGAGAATCACGACATCCTCTCCTGCTTGATCCGAGCAATGACTCTTGGCAGTAGAGCGAACGGAGGAAATATATATGCTAGACAGAAGTTCCAAGGAACCGCCAGAGCATCTATCAAGAAAGCCTGTGGATCCCTTGACCTCGAGCTGTACCTCAGAAGCTTGGCATTCTGCTGAGAAGCCATGAGATCCAGTTCTGGCTGCCCCCAATTGAGGATTAAACTGGAAAATACTTCCGGATGGAGTTCCCACTCCCCCGGATAAAAGGTTTGACGGCTCAGAAAATCCGCCTCCCAATTGTCCACTCCTGGGATGTGGATCGCAGAAAGACAACAGTTGTGAGAATCCGCCCACTGGATTATCCGGGCCACCTCTGTCATGGACAAGGAACTCAGAATTCCCCCCTGGTGGTTGATGTACACCACTGATGTTATGTTGTCCAACTGGAACCTGATAAACTGGGCTATGGATAACTGAGGCCAGGCCAGTAGAGCATTGAAAACCACTCTCAACTCTAGAATGTTTATAGGGAAAACTGACTCCTCCTGAGTTCACAATGACCCCCAAACAGCTCCCCAACCTAGAAGGCTGGCATCCATGGTCACGATCACCCAGGAAGTTCTGCAAAAGCAAGTTCCCTGGGAGAGGTGTTCCTGAGATAACCACCACAGAAGAGTCCATTGTCTTAACATGCATAACACAGAGGTCTGAGATGGAACCGAGCAAACGGAATAATGTCCATGGAAGCTACCATCAGACCAATAACCTTGATATATAAAGCCACTGACGGCTGAAGAGAGGACTGAAGGACAAGACAGGAGTCGAAGATCTTTATTTTTCTGACCTCTGTCAGAAATATCTTCATTAATAGGGAGTCTATTATGGTCCCCAAAAACACTACTCTTGTGGCTAGAATCAGTGAACTTTTTCTCAGATTCACCTTCCAACCGTGGGAGCGAAGGAAAGAAAACAAGGTCTCTGTATGAGAGTTTGATTGTTACAAAAATGGCGCCTGAACCAGAATGTCGTCCAGATAAGGTACTACTGCAATGCTCCTAGACTGGATCACTGCCAAAAGAGCCCCCAGGACCTTTGAGAAAATTCTGGGAGCTGTGGCAAGGCCAAATGGAAGAGCCACAAACTGAAAATGATTGTCTAAGAAAGCGAACCTTAGAAACTTGTGATGATCCCTGTGAATGGGAACATGAAGGTGCGCATCCTTTAAGACTATGGTTGTCATAAACTGACCCTCTTGAACCATAGGATGAATGGAACGTAAAGTCTCCATCTTGAAGGACGGTATTCTGAGGAACTTGTTTAAACATTTTAGGTCTAAAATAGGTCTGAAAGTCCCCTCTTTCTTGGGAACCACAAAGAGATTTCAATAAAAACTCAGACCCTGTTCCTGTGGAGAAACTAGAACTATAACTCCCAGGGCAAAAAGATCCTTGATACAACTTAAGAACGCCTCTGGTCTACAGATAATTTTGAGAGAAGAAACCTGCCTCTAGGAGGAAAAGTCTTGAATTCAATCTTGTACCCCTGAGATACAATTTCCACGGCCCACAGGTCTGGGACATTTCATATCCAAGCCTGAGCAAATTGAGAAAGTCTGCCCTCTACTTGATCAATTCTTGGTTCGGGGGCCGACCCTTCATGCTGATTTGGAGTCAGCCGCAGGCTTCTTAGACTGTTTCCCTTTGTTCCAAGAAGATTTGGATAGTTCCTGCTTGGAAGAGGAAGTGGAGGATTTACCTATTAAGTTATGAAAGGAACGAAAATTACTGCTTATTCTTTCTATCCTGAGGAAGAAAAGATCCCTTTCCTCCTGTGATATCTGAAATTATTTAATCCAAACCAGGCCCAAACAAGGTCTTACCCTTGTAGGGAATAGCTAATAACTTAGATTTAGAAGAAACATCCGCAGACCAGAATTTTAACCAAAGGGCTCTGCGAGCTAGAACCGCAAAACCAGATATTTTTGCTCCCAGTTTAATGACCTGTAAGTAAGCATCCGTAATAAAAGAATTGGCTAATTTAAGAGCCTTAATCCAGTCCTGGATTTCATCAAGAGGAGTACCTGTCTGAATAGAATCAGACAAGGCATCAAACCAGTAAGCTGCAGCACTGGTAGCAGTAGCAATACACACCGCAGGCTGCCATTGAAGACCTTGGTGAACATACATTTTCTTTAATAATGCCTCCAATTTCTTATCCATTGGATCCTTAAAAGAACAACTGTCCTCTATGGGAATAGTGGTCTTCTTAGCCAAAATGGAAATAGCTCCTTCCACCTTAGGAACTGTTTGCCACGTATAGTCAGCTATAGGAAACATCTTCTTAAAAATAGGAGATGGAGAAAAAGGAATACCAGGTCTCTCCCATTCTCATGCAATAATCTCAGAAGCACGATGAGGAACAGGAAATACCTCCACCACAGAGGGAACATCAAAATACTTGTTCAGCTTACTAGACTTCTTAGGGTTAACAACGGTAATAGTATCAGAGTCATCTAAGGTAGCCAAAACCTCCTTAAAGGGACATTATACACTAATTTTTTCTTTGCATAAATGTTTTGTAGATGATCTATTTATAAAGCCCATAAATTTTTTTTTTTTTTTAAATGTATAATTTTGATTATTTTTAAAGAACATTGCTCTGATTTTCAGACTCCAAAGTTTTATTTGAATACCGTCAGCTACCTTCTCCAGCTTGCTCCTGTTTGTGTAAAGGGTCTTTTCATATGCAAAAGAAGGGGGAGGGGGGGAGTGTCTTATTTCCCACTTGCAGTGGGCTTTCCAGCTACCTTTTCAACAGAGCTAAACTGAAAGCTTCTAAGTAAGTTTTTAAACCATTTTATACTGGATTTTTATATCAGTATCTGTGCATCTTATTCTTTATAGTAGTGTCTATTACATGCAGTTATATGAAAATGAGTGTATACTGTCCCTTTAATTAACAAGCGGAGGTGTTCCAGCTTAAATCTGAAGGACAAATCTTCAGCATCAGCAGAAGGAATTATACTGCCTGAGTCCGAAATATCACCCTCAGATGCACCCGAAGAATCTTCATCCTCAGACTTCTGAGAGGAAATACTATGATTAGTCACCTCAGGATCAGAAACCTTACCTACTGTTTCTTTAAATTTCCTTTTGCATTTTTCCTGCAGCATGGGAAAAGCAGACAGCAACTCAGATACAGCAGAAGATACCTGGGGAGCAATATACAGGGAGTGCAGAATTATTAGGCAAATTAGTATTTTGACCACATCATCCTCTTTATGCATGTTGTCTTACTCCAAGCTGTATAGGCTCGAAAGCCTACTACCAATTAAGCATATTAGGTGATGTGCATCTCTGTAATGAGAAGGGGTGTGGTCTAATGACATCAACACCCTATATCAGGTGTGCATAATTATTAGGCAACTTCCTTTCCTTTGGCAAAATGGGTCAAAAGAAGGACTTGGCAGGCTCAGAAAAGTCAAAAATAGTGAGATATCTTGCAGAGGGATGCAGCACTCTTAAAATTGCAAAGCTTCTGAAGCGTGATCATCGAACAATCAAGCATTTCATTCAAAATAGTCAACAGGGTTGCAAGAAGCGTGTGGAAAAACCAAGGCGCAAAATAACTACCCATGAACTGAGAAAAGTCAAGCGTGCAGCTGCCAAGATGCCACTTGCCACCAGTTTGGCCATATTTCAGACCTGCAACATCACTGGAGTGCCCAAAAGCACAAGGTGTGCAATACTCAGAGACATGGCCAAGGTAAGAAAGGCTGAAAGACGACCACCACTGAACAAGACACACAAGCTGAAACGTCAAGACTGGGCCAAGAAATATCTCAAGACTGATTTTTCTAAGGTTTTATGGACTGATAAAATGAGAGTGAGTCTTGATGGGCCAGATGGATGGGCCCGTGGCTGGATTGGTAAAGGGCAGAGAGCTCCAGTCCGACTCAGACGCCAGCAAGGTGGAGGTGGAGTACTGGTTTGGGCTGGTATCATCAAAGATGAGCTGGTGGGGCCTTTCCGGGTTGAGGATGGAGTCAAGCTCAACTCCCAGTCCTACTGCCAGTTTCTGGAAGACAACTTCTTCAAGCAGTGGTACAGGAAGAAGTCTGCATCCTTCAAGAAAAACATGATTTTCATGCAGGACAATGCTCCATCACACGCGTCCAAGTACTCCACAGCGTGGCTGGCAAGAAAGGGTATAAAAGAAGAAAATCTAATGACATGGCCTCCTTGTTCACCTGATCTGAACCCCATTGAGAACCTGTGGTCCATCATCAAATGTGAGATTTACAAGGAGGGAAAACAGTACACCTCTCTGAACAGTGTCTGGGAGGCTGTGGTTGCTGCTGCACGCAATGTTGATGGTGAACAGATCAAAACACTGACAGAATCCATGGATGGCAGGCTTTTGAGTGTCCTTGCAAAGAAAGGTGGCTATATTGGTCACTGATTTGTTTTTGTTTTGTTTTTGAATGTCAGAAATGTATATTTGTGAATGTTGAGATGTTATATTGGTTTCACTGGTAAAAATAAATAATTGAAATGGGTATATATTTGTTTTTTGTTAAGTTGCCTAATAATTATGCACAGTAATAGTCACCTGCACACACAGATATCCCCCTAAAATAGCTATAACTAAAAACAAACTAAAAACTACTTCCAAAACTATTCAGCTTTGATATTAATTAGTTTTTTGGGTTCATTGAGAACATGGTTGTTGTTCAATAATAAAATTAATCCTCAAAAATACAACTTGCCTAATAATTCTGCACTCCCTGTATTGCAAAGTGACTCCAGACGGAGTATGAGAGGAAACGCAGGGCACTGCATGTGCAGATGAATAGGATTGGGACGCTTGATGAGAAAGCTGCGGCACATCTGAAACAGGAGGCTTCTGAACAGCATCCGCCTTAGCTAATGATGGCTCAGGGTCAAAAAGTCTATTTCTATAAGCTAAAGTTCTTTCAATACATGAAGAACAAAAAGGTACTGGGGGTTCCACCTGGGCATCAAAACATAGGCTACATCCTGCACAGCCTCCTGATCCATAATAAAAAAAAAAAAACTTTTTTCTTAAATATTTTAACAAAGGATATAACACGGAACAAAACTGTATTAAACTAAATGTCCCCTTTAAATTACCAAATTAAGAAAACATACCCCAGGCAATCCAGATTCCAGAGAAGCTAAAACGGCAAGAAGCAATCAAAGCAGCAGAAACATCTGAAAAAAAATGCGCACCTCACTCCACAGGAAGTGGAAAAAAAGCGCCAAAAGTACTCTGTCATTAAGAAACTGAACCTCCCTAAAAGGGGCAGTCCTTCAGCAAAAAAAAAGCTGTGTTTTTTACAAAAAAACAAAAACCCTTATACAGTAAAAAGTACATAATCCATTAAAATAACGGAACCCATAAAAACCTGCACTCCGACAGGAATAATTAAAAACATCCCCCTGCAGCGTTTCAGCTGAATAAGTGCCAAATGTTTCCCTGCTTACATAGAAAAATAAAACTGGCACTTACCTTAACATTTATCTGTCCGGCAGCAGGACAGCTCACCTGGTTTGAGAGGATGCCATCCCTCACATGGACCTGTGGAAATACAGAAAGACTGAGAAAACTTACTCAGGCTATCTAAATAGGGCAGCAAAATGTTTTGGGAAAATGCAGTGAGGATTGTACCCCACAAGTTCCCAATTGCATAAAAGCCACCACTGCCCTACTGAGGAGACTGACATGGGCTAAGGCTAGACCCTTTAGAAAGATCAGAGCAAACCTACTCTGCTTTTAAAATAACAAAATCTTGACTGTAGATCAGACACCAAAACTTCACCTCCTCCTTACACCACAGGCAAAGAGAATGACTGGAGATTATGGGTAAGGGAAGTGACATATATAGCAGCTTTGCTGTGGTGCTCTTTGCCTCCTCCTGCTGGCCAGGAGTGATATTCCCACTAGTAATTGATGATTCCGTGGGCTCACCATATCTTAGGAAAGAAACAGACTCCAAGTTACAAGTAATCTGGAACCCCAGGTAAGTCTAAAAAACTCCTATAAACATAATTTTCATGCTGAAACTGTTAGACTGCAAAGGGAAATACACAGAGCTGACTCATGGCAAATATCGTGGCCGGACTTTTAGCCGACAGACATTTGGCCGACGGATATTTGGCCGACGGATATTTGGCCGAAACACAAGTGGCTGTCAGATAACAGTCCGGCCACGAGATAGATAGATTTGATAGATAGATAGATACATAGATTAGATAGATAGATCAATAAATGTGATAGATAAATGTGATAGATACAATAGATAGATTTGATAGATAGATAAATAGATTTGATAGATAGATAGATAGATAGATAGATAGATAGATAGATAATTTCCCAGACAGAGAATTACAAGACGTGCGGGCTGGGACCCATGGTAAGGTTCCCAGAGGCAGTTGCGGTGCCCGAGGCTCTGATTAGAACAAAGCACTCTGGAACGTATCTGCCCTCGGCCGAAATCGGAACATTCTTTGGCATTCTGACCGTCGGCCAAATGTCCGTCTGACAGAAGGCTGTCTGCCAAATGTCCGTCTGCCAAATGTCGTTCTGCATTTTGTCAGAGCACCAGCAAATATATACAATATACATTTAAAGCTTTATAAGATAAAGTGCCAAACATAGCTGAAAGTGTCTTAAAAAATTATATATACTTACCAGAAGACAGCCATCCACATATAGCAGACAGCCAAACCAGTACTGAAACATATCAGCAGAGGTAATGGTAGGGGAGTATAATGTCGATATACAGAGAGCATTAGAATAGATTTCCCATAGGTGAAAACATAGCGTCATCAGGCAAATACTCCCTTCACATCCCTCAGACAAACACTGTACTTTGAGAGGAACTGGGCTTCAATATGCTTAGAAGCGCCTATAACAGAAGAAATCAAGCACAACTTGCTTCACCATCTCCACAAGGAGGCAAAGTTTGTAAAACTAAGGTATGAGTGAGGTAGTAGGTGTATTTATAGGCATTTTGCCCCCTCCTGGTAGAAATGTATATCCCATACGTCACTAGCTCATAGACTCTTGCCACTTACATGAAAGAAATATGCCTTTTTTTAAAATAAATAAATCCCAAATTTTCTGTAGTGTAGCTGCCCCCCTCAATACCCTACCCCCTCCCAGATTCCTTGCCCAACATTAATTCCCCCCTCCCACTCCCTCCTTCTCATACAATTTAATACAATTGAATGGAAATGTTGCGCGCAGAACCTGCAGTCATGTTAGTGAAGTTAGTGAATGGGGTAAGGCAGACTATACATTCCACTCACTTCATTTGCGTTCACCAAGGCACACACCATGTGTGCTTAAAAAAGGGTTAAATTTGCTAGTTTTAGTCGCATTTCCTAGAGTCTGCCTTAGCATTATGCCCAGTTCCCAATTTTATCCTTTTTTTGCACACAAAGTTCTCTTACAAATACGCGCATTATAGTTCTCCATAGGTAA
The DNA here is from genome assembly GCF_027579735.1 of Bombina bombina. Classification (NCBI taxonomy): domain Eukaryota; kingdom Metazoa; phylum Chordata; class Amphibia; order Anura; family Bombinatoridae; genus Bombina; species Bombina bombina. Next base: position 400,002,530 of record NC_069505.1, on the reverse strand, counting down.
TGAGAAGAACAGCATTAGAAATGATTATGTTTTTGATCTCGTGTCATGTTCACATGTATTTCTGATGTAGCACTTTCTGATTCTAGCAGGTCTATCTTTGTCTAGATATACATGCTAAATATAGAATGCAAAATTACCCCACAAAGAACAAACATTGTATTAACAATTTGAATGTGAAACGGTTATATAGGGTCATTATTATAACAAAGTTTAAGTAAAACTGTATTGTGGTAACACACCAAAATTAATGCGCAAATTTGCCCCATGTAAAAAGCACATGTAATAGCTTTCTAAAAGGGACATTATACACTCATTTTTTATTTGCATAAATGTTTTGTAGATGATCTATTTATATAGCCCATAGAGTACTTTTTTAAAAAAAAAAAATGATAGTTTTGCTTATTTTTAAATAACATTGCTTTGATTTTCAGACTCCTAACCAAGCCCCAAAGTTTTAGGAGACTACCATCAGCTACCTACTCCAGCTTGCTCCTGTTTGTGTAAATTGTCTTTTCAAATGCAAAAGAAGGGGTGGGGGGTCTTATTTCCCACTTGCAGTGGGCTTTCCAACTACCTTTTCAACAGAGCTAACCTCAGAGCTTCTAAGTAACGGATAGATTACGAGTTTTGCGGTATGGGTGAAAAAGCAGCGTTATGGCTCTTTTTCACTACCGCTGGTATTACGAGTCTTGCAGGTATTTCTGTACCGCACACTTTTTTTGCCATAACGCAACGTTACTACCGCAGTTTTCAAAAAGTAAATTTTCAATGGGACTTCCATAGCGCCGGTATTACGAGTTTGCCTGGGAGGCCAAAAGGTGAGCGGTACAGCCCATACCGCCAAGATCCATAACGTAAACTGAAAGTCAGTAGTTATGAGATTTACGCTACAAAGCTGCAACATAAAACTTATAACTAAAGTGCTAAAAAGTTCACTAACACCCATAAACTACCTATTAACCCCTAAACCGAGGCCCTCCCGCATCGCAAACAGTAAAATAAAGTTATTAACTCCTAATCTGCCACTCCGGACATCACCACCACTATAATAAACATATTAACCCCTAAACCGCCGCACTCCCACATCGCAAACACTACTTAAATATTATTATCCCCTAATCTGCTCTCCCTAACATTGCCGCCACCTACCTACATTTATTAACCCCTAATCTTCCGCCCCCAACGTCGCCGCCACTATACTAAAGTTATTAACCCCTAAACCTAACCCTAAGTCTAACCCTAACACCCACTAAATTTAATGTAATTAAAATAAATTTAAATAAAACCTACTACTAATAACTAAATAATTCATATTTAAAACTAAATACTTACCTGTAAAATAAACCCTAAGCTAGCTACAATATAACTAATAGTTACATTGTAGCTATCTTAGGTTTTATTTTTATTTCACAGGCAAGTTTGTATTTATTTTAACTAGGTAGAATATTTACTAAATAGTTATTAACTATTTACTAACTACCTAGCTAAAATAAATACAAATTTACCTGTAAAACAAAACCTAACCTGTCTTACACTAACACCTACCCTTACACTACAATTAAATAAATTACTTAAATTAAATACAATTAACTAAATTACAAAAAAACCCCACTAAATTACACAAAATAAAAAAAGAAATTATCAGATGGGGAGCTTAGGTTTTTTAGATAGGATTTTATTTGGGGGGTTGGTTGGTTGGGTGGTGGGTTTTACTGTTGGGGATTGTTTGTAATTTTTTTTACAGGTAAAAGAGCTGATTTCTTTGGGGCAATGCCACGCAAAAGGCCCTTATAAGGGCTATTGGTAGTTTAGTTTAGGCTAGGGTTTTTTTTTATTTTGGGGGGCTTTTTTATTTTGATAGGGCTATTAGATTAGGTGTAATTAGTTTAAATATCTGATAATTTCTTTTTTTATTTTGTGTAATTTAGTGTTTGTTTTTTTTGTAATTTAGTTAATTGTATTTAATTTATGTAATTTATTTAATTGCAGTGTAAGGTTAGGTGTTAGTGTAAAACAGGTTAGGTTTTATTTTACAGGTAAATTTGTATTTATTTTAGCTAGGTAGTTAGTAAATAGCTAATAACTATTTACTAACTAGTCTACCTAGTTAAAATAAATACAAAATTACCTGTGAAATAAAAATAAAACCTAAGATAGCTACAATATAACTATTAGTTAAATTGTAGCTAGCTTAGGGTTTATTTTACAGGTAAGTATTTAGTTATTAATAGTAGGTTTTATTTAGATTTATTTTAATTACATTAAAGTTAGTGGGGGTTAGGGTTAGACTTAGGGTTAGGTTTAGGGGTTAATAAATTTAGTGTTGGGGCGGCAGATTAGGGGTTAATAAGTGTGGGTAGGTTGCGGCGACATTGGGGGCAAGAGATTAGGGGTTAATAACATTATGTAGGTTTCGGCGATGTTGGGGGCAGCAGATTAGGGGTTAATAAGTATAATGTAGGTGTCGACTATGTCGGGGCGGCAAATTAGGGGTTAATAAGTTTAATATAGGTGTCGGCTATGTCGGGGGCGGCAGATTAGGGGTTAATAAGTGTAAGATTAGGGGTGTTTAGACTCGGGGTTCATGTTAGGGTGTTAGGTGTAAACATAAATTTTGTTTCCCCATAAGAATTACTGGGACTGCGTTACCGAGCTTTACACTCCTTTATTGCAGGTGTTAGGCTTTTTTTCAGCTGGCTCTCCCCATGGATGTCTATGGGGAAATCGTGCACAAGCACGTAAAACCAGCTTACCGCAGCTCACTGCGTCGCTGGTAGTGGAGTGCGGTATGGAGCTCAATTTTGCTCTATGCTCACTTATTGCCTGCTAACGCCGGGTTTTTGTAAACCTGTAATACCAGCGCTGTAGGTTAGTGAGCGGTGACAATAACTTGGAAGTTAGTACCGCACCGCTCATAACGCAAAACTCGTAATCTAGCCGTAAGTTTTTAAACTTTTTTATACTGGATTTTGATATCAGTATCTGTGCATCTTATTCTTTATAGTAGTGTCTATTACATGCAGTTATATGAAAATGGGTGTATACTGTCCCTTTAAAGAGGGCAAAAAATACTACCTTAAAAAAACACAGGTTTGAATTGATAAATTAGGAGAACTTACTTTTTTCACATGGAGAAATTCATCATAGTCCGCCCCAGCTCCCCTTCCAAACAGTGTGAATTAAAACGTGGGATTTTTTTTTATAAATTTGTGTGCACCGGTGCACCTCTCGAAGGGCGAGCTGCAGAGAACTCGGAAGAGAATATAAAGGAGTATTCTCCTAGCCCGTGATAAATCTAGCCCTTACTGTTTACTTACTTAAAGGAACAGTCAACACCAAATATTGTTTAAAAAGATAGATAACGCCTTTACTAACCATTACCCAGCTTTGTACAACCAACATTGCTATATTAATATACTTTATATCATTTAAACCTCTAAATGTCTGCGTGTTTCTAAGCCACTACAGACGACCTCTTATCACATGTTTTTTATTAGCTTTTCACAACAAGAGACTGCTAGTTCACATGGGCCATATAGATAACATTGTGCTCACGCCCGTGGGTTGTGGATGAAACTGCACTAATTGACTAAAATGCAAGTCAATAGATAATAAATAGTCATGTGATCAGGGGGCTGTCAAAAGAGTCTTAGATACAAGTTAATCACAGAGGTAAAAAGTATATTAATATAACTGTGTTGGTTATGCAAAACTGGGGATGGGTAATAAAGGGATTATCTATCTTTTTTAAACAATACATTTTTTGGAGTTGACTGTCCCTTTAATTTAAAGAGCCATTGTGATACTGGCTTTTTGTTAACTATTAGCTTGAAATTAAATATGCACATAACAGTCAGTTGATTCAAGGTCAAAAGCCTTGGGGGTGACAACAGGACAATTAGGGAATTACACTGGGTCACAAGCAAGACAATATTTTTTAGTTGTGTGTGTAGACTGGTGCCATGTGTCAATCTTACCTTGTCCAGGGACCCCCTGTATGATCAAAAGGAAGATGAATGATACAGCCAGGGGGACAGACCCCATGGTAATGATGAATTGGATCTCTTTCTCCAAAAAGTATCTCCCCGCTCCTCACAATCTTTTGGCTATCCTCTGAGGTACCAAAAACCCAACAAGTCCTAAAAATGGTTGTTTTTCCTGTGGGATACAAAATAAACATAATAAGACCCCCAGTCAGCTCAGAGCTAGTGCCGCAGTGTTAGCATCAAAGATTACGCTGCTTTTTAAATAGAGACAGGCCGGATGTTCTTGTGTTGAAAAAATCTTATTTTGTGGGGCATCAGTGGGAGTTTTAATCCTCAGCCAGTAAGTTTATATCTCACAGGCCATTTGTGCAAAACAGGCAACTGCAGTTTCAGATATAAAATAAACAGCTTTAACTTAAAGGGACACTGTACCCAAAAAAATTATTTTGTGATTCAGATTGAGCATGAAATTTTAAGCAACTTTGTAATTTACTCCTATTATCAAATGTTCTTCATTCTCTTGGTATCTTTATTTGAAATGCAAGAATGTAAGTTTAGATGCCGGCCCATTTTTGGTGAACAACCTGGGTTGTCCGTGCTGATTGGTGGATACATTCATCCACCAATAAAAAAGTGCTGTCCAGAGTACTGAAACCAAAAAAAGCTTATATGCCTTCATTTTCAAATAAATATAGCAAGAGAACTAAGAAAAATTGATAATAGGAGTAAATTAGAAAGTTGCTTAAAATCGCATGCTCTTTCTGAATTACAAAAGAAAAAATTTGGGTACAGTGTCCCTTTAATATTTTTTCATGAAAAACAAAAAGAAAATTTATGCTTACCTGATAAATGTATTTCTTTTTTGACACGATGAGTCCATGGTTCATCTTAATTACTAATAAGATATTCACCTCCTGGTCAGCAGGAGGCGGCAAAGAGCACCACAGCAAAGCTGTTAAATAGCTCCTCCCTTCCCTCCTACTCCAGTCATTCGACCGAAGTTAAGGAAAGAAAAGAAAAACCAAGGTGCAGAGGTGTCTGAAGTTTATAATAATTAACAACCTGTCTACAAGAGCAGGGCGGGCCGTGGACTCATCGTGTCAAAAAATAAATAAATATATCAGGTAAGCATACATTTTCTTTTCTTTTTTAAGACACGATGAGTCCACGGATCATCTTAAAGGGCCATTATACACTCATTTTTCTTTCCATAAATGTTTTGTAGATGATCTATTTATAAAGCCCATAAAGTTTTTTTTTTTTTTTTTTAAATGTATAATTTTGCTTATTTTTAAATAACATTGCTCTAATTTTCAGACTCCTAACCAAGCCCCAAAGTTTTATTTGAATACCGTCGTTTACCTACTCCAGCTTGCTCCTGTTTGTGTAAAGGGTCTTTTCATATGCAAAAGAAGGGGGGGGGGGGGGAGTGTCTTATTTCCCACTTGCAGTGGGCTTTCCAGCTACCTTTTCAACAGAGCTAAACTGAAAGCTTCTAAGTAAGTTTTTAAACCATTTTATACTGGATTTTATATCAGTATCTGTGCATCTTATTCTTTATAGTAGTGTCTATTACATGCAGTTATATGAAAATATGTGTATACTGTCCCTTTAATTACTAATGGGATCCAATACCCAAGCTAGAGTACACAGATGATACGAGAGGGACAAGACAGGGAACCTAAAGAGAAGGCACCACTGCTTAAAGAACATTTCTCCCAAAAGCTCCCTCAACCGAGGCAAAAGTGTCAAATTTGTACATTTTTTAAAAAGTGTGAAGAGAGGACCAAGTTGCAGCCTTGCACATTTGTTCCATAGAAGCTTCATTTTTGAATGCCTGTGAGGATTCACTCCCTGCAGAGTGTCACTCCTAGATCCCAGCAGACTGTCACTCCCTGCAGTGTCACTCCCAGATCCCAGCAGAATAACCCTCCTATAACCCTGCAGACTGTCACTCCCAGATGCAAGTAGAATGCCCCTCCTATAACTCTGCAGACTATCACTTCCAGATACAAGTAGAATGCCCCTCCTATAACTCTGCAGACTATCACTTCCAGATACAAGTAGAATGCCCTTCCTATAACCCTGCAGACTGTCACTCCCAGATGTAAGTAGAATGCCCCTCCTATAACTCTGCAGACTATCACTTCCAGATACAAGTAGAATGCCCCTCCTATAACTCTGCAGACTGTCACTCCCAGATGTAAGTAGAATGTCCCTCCTATAACTCTGCAGACTGTCACTCCCAGATGTAAGTAGAATTCCCCTCCTATAACTCTGCAGACTGTCACTTCCAGATACAAGTAGAATGCCCCTCCTATAACTCTGCAGACTGTCACTCCCAGATGTAAGTAGAATGTCCCTCCTATAACTCTGCAGACTGTCACTCCCAGATGTAAGTAGAATGTCCCTCCTATAACTCTGCAGACTGTAACTCCCAGATGCAAGTAGAATGCCCCTCCTATAACTCTGCAGACTGTCACTCCTAGATACAAGTAGAATACCCCTCCTATAACCCTGCAGACTGTCACTCCCAGATGCAAGTAGAATGCCCTTCCTATAACCCTGCAGACTGTCACTCCCAGATGCAAGTAGAATGCCCCTCCTATAACTCTGCAGACTGTCATTCCCAGATACAAGTATAATGCCCCCCCTATAACCCTGCAGACTGTCACTCCTAGATACAAGTAGAATGCCCCTCCTATAACCCTGCAGACTGTCACTCCCTGCAGATTGTCACTCCCAGATACAAGTAGAATGCCCCTCTTATAACCCAGCAGACTGTCATTCCCAGATACAAGTAGAATGCCCCTTCTATAACCCTGCAGACTGTCACTCCCAGATATAAGTAGAATGCCCCTCCTATAACCCAGCAGACTGTCACCCCCAGGTACAAGTAGAATGCCCCTCCTATAACCCTGCAGACTGTCACTCCTAGATGAAAGTAGAATGCCCCTCCTATAACTCTGCAGACTGTCACTCCCAGATGCAAGTAGAATGCCCTACCTATAACCCTTCAGACTGTCACTCCCAGATACAAGTAGAATGCCCCTCCTATAACTCTGCAGACTGTCACTTCCAGGTACAAGTAGAATGCCCCTCCTATAACTCTGCAGACTGTCATTCCCAGATACAAGTAGAATGCCCCTCCTATAACCTTGCAGACTGTCACCCCCAGATGCAAGTAGAATGCCCCTCCTATAACCCAGCAGACTGTCACCCCCAGATGCAAGTAGAATGCCCCTCCTATAACCCTGCAGACTGTCACTCCTAGATGAAAGTAGAATGCCCCTCCTATAACTCTGCAGACTGTCACTCCCAGATGCAAGTAGAATGCCCTACCTATAACCCTGCAGACTGTCACTCCCTGCAGACTGTCACTCCCAGATACAAGTAGAATGCCCCTCCTATAACTCTACAGACTGTCACTCCCAGATGTAAGTAGAATGTCCCTCCTATAACTCTGCAGACTGTCACTTCCAGATACAAGTAGAATTCCCCTCCTATAACTCTGCAGACTGTCACTCCCAGATGCAAGTAGAATGCCCCTCCTATAACCCTGCAGACTGTCACTTCCAGATACAAGTAGAATGCCCTTCCTATAACCCTGCAGACTGTCACTCCCAGATGCAAGTAGAATGCCCTTCCTATAACCCTGCAGACTGTCACTCCCAGATGCAAGTAGAATGCCCCTCCTATAACTCTGCAGACTGTCACTTCCAGATACAAGTAGAATGCCCCTCCTATAACTCTGCAGACTGTCACTCCCAGATACAAGTAGAATGCCCCTCCTATAACCCAGCAGACTGTCATTCCCAGATACAAGTAGAATGCCCCTCCTATAACCCTGCAGACTGTCACTCCCAGATACAAGTAGAATGCCCCTCCTATAACCCAGCAGACTGTCACTCCCAGATACAAGTAGAATGCCCCTCCTATAACCCAGCAGACTGTCACTCCCAGATACAAGTAGAATGCCCCTTCTATAACCCAGCAGACTGTCTCTCCCAGATACAAGTAGAATGCCCCTCCTATAACCCTGCAGACTGTCACTCCCTGCAGACTGTCACTCCCAGATACAAGTAGAATGCCCCTCCTATAACCCAGCAGACTGTCACTCCCAGATGCAAGTAGAATGCCCCTCCTATAACCCAGCAGACTGTCACTCCCAGATACAAGTAGAATGCCCCTCCTATAACTCTGCAGACTGTCACTCCCAGATACAAGTAGAATGTCCCTCCTATAACCCAGCAGACTGTCACTCCCAGATACAAGTAGAATGCCCCTCCTATAACCCTGCAGACTGTCACCCCCAGATACAAGTAGAATGCCCCTCCTATAACCCAGCAGACTGTCACTCCCAGATACAAGTAGAATGCCCCTCCTATAACCCAGCAGACTATCACTCACAGATACAAGTAGAATGCCCCTCCTATAACCCAGCAGACTGTCACTCCCAGATACAAGTAGAATGCCCCTCCTATAACCCAGCAGACTGTCACTCCGTGCAGACTGTCACTCCCAGATACAAGTAGAATGCCCCTCCTATAACTCTGCAGACTGTCACTCCCAGATGGAAGTAGAATGCCCCTCCTATAACCCAGCAGACTGTCACTCCCAGATGGAAGTAGAATGCCCCTCCTATAACTCTGCAGACTGTCACTTCCAGATCACAGCAGAATGGCACTCCTAACACCCAGCAAACTATAACTACTATAAGGATAGGGGAAAAGGGGGAGCAGGGATTGAGGATGGCACTACATCACTACGGGACGACTTATAGTAACATGATTGACAGGATCCTTAGCCTATTACGGGACGTCAAATAGAAACTGACTGACAGGACCTATAGCCAATCATAAACACGCCCACACATCCAATAAGCTTCGTCTATCCTATCCAACCATTATCGCTTATTCCCCAATACGTAATAAATGCTGACATAACACTACGCCAATAGCAACATATTTTGAACACCCAGTCAGCAATGTCTATATCCCTTAAATTTGGGAACCTTAGGTGGTGGCTCTGCCTTTGATAAAGCGTTTCTATGCGAAACACGTTAGGGAGCCAGTCCGAGGACTAATGGGATTCTCGTTTTTAATGATATAGTTAAAACACGTTGTTGACTTATAGCGCCACTGTGGTTCAGATAAGATTTTCATTATAGCTAGAAATTTATAAAATAACAAGTCCGCTTTTATTTAATGCCAATCCGGCAACAGCATTTTACTAACCGGTCCGTTATATATGACCAGCTGACAGCCGCAAACAATTTGCTAGTGAGGATAAATTGAGATTTATACTGTGGAATGGTACAGCTAACACCATTATAGAATCTCTATCGGCTAGATTATGAGTTTTGCGGGAAGGTGAAAAAGCAGCGTTAACAGGTCCTAACGCTGTTTTTTTACGCCCGCTGGTATTACGAGTCTTGCAGGTATAGGTCTACCGCACACTTTTGTGGCCTTATCGCAAACCCACTTACGTAAATTTCGTAAAGTCTTTTTTCAATGGGACTTGCATAACGCCCGTATTATGAGTTTGTCCTGGGAGGCCAAAAAGTGAGCGGTACACCCTCTACTGCCAAGATTCCTAACGCATTTTAAAGTCAGTAGTTATGAGTTTTACACTACAAAGCTGTAGAATAAAACTCATAACTAAATTGCTAAAAAGTACACTAACACCCATAAACTACCTGTTAACCCCTAAACCGAGGCCCTCCCGCATCGCAAACACTATAATAAAATTATTACCCCCTAATCTGCCGCTCCGGACATCGCCGCCACTATAATAAACATATTAACCCCTAAACCGCCGAACCCCCACCTCGCAAACACTAGTTAAATATTATTAACCCCTAATCTGCTGCCCCCAACATCGCCGCCACCTACATTATACATATTAACGCCTAATCTGACGTCCCCAATGTCACCGCCACTATTCTAAATTTATTAACCCTTTAAACCTAAGTCTAACCCTAACACCCCCTAACTTAAATATAATTTAAATAAATCTAAATAAAATTACTATCTTTACCTAAATTATTCCTATTTAAAACTAAATACTTCCCTATAAAATAAACCCTAAGCTATCTACAATATAACTAATAGTTACATTGTATCTAGCTTAGGGTTTATTTATATTTTACAGGCAAGTTTGTATTTATTTTAACTAGGTAGAATAGTTACTAAATAGGTATTAACTATTTAATAATATACCTAGCTAAAATAAATACAAATTTACCTGTAAAATAAAACCTAACCTAAGTTACACTAACACCTAACACTATACTACAATTAAATAACTTATCTAAATGAAATACAATTAAATAAATTAAATACAATTAGCTAAATTACAAAAAACAAACAAACACTAAATTACAGAAAATAAAAAAACAAATTACAAGATATTTAAACTAATTACACCTAATCTAAGAGCCCTATCAAAATAAAAAAGACCCACCAAAATAAAAAAAAACCCTAGCCTAAACTAAACTATCAATAGCCCTTAGAAATCAGCTCTTTTACCTGTAAAAAATATATACAAACAAACCCCCCAACAGTAAAACCCACCACCCACACAACCAACCCCCCAAATAAAAGCCTAACTAAAAAGACCTAAGCTCCCCATTGCCCTGAAAAGGGCATTTCAATGGGCAATGCACTTAAAAGGGCATTTAGCTCTATTGCTGCCCAAAGCCCTAACCTAAAAATAAAACCCACCCAATACACCCTTAAAAAATCCTAACACTAACCCCCGAAGATTCACTTTGAAGTCTTCATCCAAGCGGCAAGATGTCCTCAACGAAGCCGGCAGAAATGGTCCTCCTGACGGGCAGAAGTGGTCTTCCAGATGGGCAGAAGTCTTCATCCAGACGGCATCTTCTATCTTCATCCTTCTGACGCAGAGCGGCTCCATCTTCAAGACATCCGGCGCGGAGCATCCTCTTCAATCAACGTCTTTTTGATGAATGAAGGTACCTTTAAATGACGTCATCCAAGATGGCGTCCCTTAGATTCCGATTGGCTGATAGAATTCTATCAGCCAATCGGAATTAAGGTTGAAAAAATCCTATTGGCTGATCCAATCAGCCAATAGGATTGAGCTTGCATTCTATTGGCTGATTGGAACAGTCAATAGAATGCAAGCTCAATCCTATTGGCTGATCCAATCAGTCAATAGGAATTTTTCAACCTTAATTCCGATTGGCTGATAGAATTCTATCAGCCAATCGGAATCTAAGGGACGCCATCTTGGATGATGTCATTTAAAAGTACCTTCATTCATCAAGAAGACGTCGATTGAAGAGGATGCTCCGCGCGGGATGTCTTGAAGATGGAGCCGCTCCGCGTCGGAAGGATGAATATAGAAGATGCCGTCTGGGTGAAGACTTCTGCCCGTCTGGAGGACCACTTCAGCCCGTCTGGAGGACCACTTCTGCCGGCTTCATTGAGGACATCTTGCCGCTTGGATGAAGACTTCAAAGTGAATCTTCGGGGGTTAGTGTTAGGATTTTTTAAGGGTGTATTGGGTGGGTTTTATTTGTAGGTTAGGACTTTGGGCAGCAATAGATCTAAATGCCCTTTTAAGGGCAATGCCCATCCAAATGCTCTTTTCAGGGCAATGGGGAGCTTAGGTTTTTTTAGTTAGGGTTTTATTTAGGGGGTTGGTTGTGTGGGTGGTGGGTTTTATTGTTGGGGGGTTGTTTTGTTTTTTACAGGTAAAAGAGCTGATTTCTTTGGGGCAATGCCCCGCAAAAGGCCCTTTTAAGGGCTATTGGCAGTTTAGTGTAGGCTAGGGTTTTTTTTTTATTTTGGGGGGGGGGGGCTTTTTTATTTTGATAGGGCTATTAGATTAGGTGTAATTAGTATAAAGATCTTGTAATTTGTTTTTTATTTTCTGTAATTTAGTGGGGGGGGGTTTGTAATTTAGCTAATTGTATTTGATTTATTTAATTGTATTTCATTTAGGTAAGTTATTTAATTGTAGTGTAGTGTTAGGTGTTAGTGTAACTTAGGTTAGGTTTTATTTTACAGGTAAATTTGTATTTATTTTAGCTAGGTAGTTATTAAATAGTTAATAACTATTTAGTAACTATTCTACCTATCTAAAATAAATACAAACTTGCCTGTAAAATAAAAATAAACCCTAAGCTAGATACAATGTAACTATTAGTTATATTGTAGCTAGCTTAGGGTTTATTTTATAGATAAGTATTTAGTTTTAAATAGGAATCATTTAGGTAATGATAGGAATTTTATTTAGATTTATTTTAATTATATTTAAGTTAGGGGTTAGGGTTAGACTTAGGTTTAGGGGTTAATAAATTTAGTATAGTGGCGGCGACGTTGGGGGCGGCAGATTAGGGGTTAATAAATGTAGGTGGGTTGCGGCGACATTGGGGGAGGGAAATTAGGGATTAATAAATATAATGTAGGTGTCAGCGATGTTGGGGGCAGCATATTAGGGGTTAATAATTATAATGTAGGTGGCGGCGATGTCCGGAGCGGCAGATTAGGGGTTAATACGTATAATGCAGTTGTTGGCGATGTCGGGGGGCAGTAGATTAGGGGTTAATAAGTGTAAGATTAGGGGTGTTTAGACTCGGGGTTCATGTTAGGGTGTTAGGTGTAAACATAACTTTAGTTTCCCCATAGGAATTAATGGGGCTGTGTTACGGAGCTTTACGCTGCTTTTTTTCAGCCGGCTCTCCCCATTGATGTCTATGGGGAAATCGTGCATGAGCACGTACAACCAGCTCACCGCTCACTTAAGCAGTGCTGGTATTGGAATGCAGTGTGGAGCGCACTTTTGCTCTACGCTCACTTCTTGCCTGTTAACGCCGGGTTTGCAAAAACCCGTCATACCAGCGCAGCAGGGAAGTGAGCGGTGAGAATAAACTGCAAGTTAGCACTGCACCCCTGTTACCGCAAAACTTGTAATCTAGGCTATGTTAGCTCTATGTATGCGATAAGACAATCACTATAATATAATCATTTTGGTAGATTCTGGTTAAAGTTATACTATAATACTCTATGTTATGTTTTGGGATATATCAAGTGCTATAATAAGTTAAATGAGAAACGCTAATATAGCCATAGTCTTTTCTATCCTCTCTTGATACAACTACTAATACTAAAAATCTCATACAATATATATGAATAATTAACCAGATTAACTATATACTTAACAAACATCCTCAACACCTTACTGGTGCTTCAGGATTTATGAACCTATACATTTATAGATGGTACCTATATTTGGGATCTATACAATCTGTTAATAATTATGTGTTGATACGCAAACATAGCATTATATATATACAAAATACATAATAATCTTAATCCAGAGGTTCCTGTTTAATCTGAACCTGTAGTTCCCAAACGTCTATATTCTGGTAACCCTCTATTAACAGCATAATTATGTTACACTGATACTGTGAAGTTATTGTGGTTAATTGCAACATTTTTGCTATTAATATATAACATTTGATAGTCTGCAGCCGCACTCAGCAGTTTTAACCCCTTAATGACCACAATGTACCCTTTATGTTACTGGTCGGTAAGGGTTTTTTCAGGACATAATAGCACAAGTCTAGCAAGCACACGCTATTAATGCCCTCCCTCCAGAAGGCTTTGTGGAATAGAGCAGTCTCAACGCTGGTGGCAAGACCGCGCTATAAAACAATTAAGTCCCAAAAAAAGGGCAGTGACATACAGGGTACGTCGCTGGTCCTTAAGGGGTTAATATTTCAGTCTTAACATAATATGTGGGAGCAAGACCAATCATTTATAAACTCCTATCATCTTTGCCCAATGTATTATACTGGCAAGTGATATACATATATCTAACTTGGGAGTTATTGATATTTTCTGACTCTTTCTGAGCTCCAACAATTATTTATAACTAGTCCACATTAAACAACTTACTACATTTTGAACGTTGACGAAGTGCAGATTGTCTATCACAATACCATTCTCAGACTACCTAGCCTTTTATAGAGTGCACATTATTGCTGGAGATAATAGGTTCTCTCCATTCCCTATGTGAGGGAAATATATAGTCACATTGAGCTATCATATATCCCATAACCCACACTTACTTTCCTCAGCTATCTCATTAGCGTCTCACTGGTGCATTATCACTGTGTTCCTTCTATCTGGTTTAACTGTGTGTTTTCCCCATTTTTAATAATTCCCAATAAAATTTACTTTTTAACCCCATTTTTGTGTTCCTATAGTGTGGGAATTTCATGTATATTCACAAGTGCTACCTATAAGGAATACAATTTAACTAAAATTAAATTTTATTCTTAGTGGCTATAATGGTGAGGAGTGCTATTTAGTATACACTTTGTGTAGCTGGGCCTACCACTACATCATATTCTTGTCCTATAACTCCTATAACCCTGCAGACTGTCACTCCCAGATCCCAGCACTTAAGATGCCTGCAGACTCTTGCTCAAAGAAAACTTTTTCACCCTACTTAGACTTTCCCTATATGCAGGTACCAACCAGCAGACTATTACTCCAAAAACTCAGTAGACAGTCATTCCTAGCAGATTGTCACTTCCATAATCCAGATTCTAGTAGTGTCATTACCAGAGCCCGTCAGGTGGTCACACCAGAGAAACAACAACATGGGCTATCATCAGAACCAGATCACTTCAGTCTGTCACTACCATAACAGGAGGTCAATGGCAGAATCCTGCAGATTGTTACTTCCTGACAATAACATACAGTCAGTGGCAGTTTGTATTGTACCCAGATTATCATTGTCTGAGACTAGCTGTGATTTACATGGCTACACAGAGCAGATTGTTACTCCCTGACAATAACATACAGTCAGTGGCAGTTTGTATTGTACCCAGATTATCATTGTCTGAGACTAGCTGTGATTTACATGGCTACACAGAGCAGATTGTTAAAACCACATCTCTAACAGCCCCTAACACTGACCTCTTAATTGGGAGGTGACCACATAGCACATAGCTATAGCATTTTGTTGTTTCCCTAGAATTGTGCAAAGTGTTTGCTCTGATTAGGGAACAAGACCCGCAGCACTTACCTTAACCCTGCAGCTGAGTCTCTTCTGTCCCAGAGCTGTAACTAACAACACTAAAAACTAAATCACACCCGCACCCCAGTCACTCAGTAGCCAGGGAACTGGCCCGGTAAACAGTGGGACAGGCCAGGACTTGTTGTCCTTATGCTAACAGGGGATAGGCAGTGTGTGACATAGCACAGCATGTGGGTCGGAGAGATAGATGATAGATAGATACTATAATCTATGTATTATCTATCTCAGACTGCTGCACTTTGCCACCTCACCTTTACCACTTGGCAGCGCATAGTGTGTGTTGCTGGTGTTTGCTGCATAATGTATCTCACCTCTCACTGGGTGTCTGGCTTATCTGAGCTCCTCACTTGGGGGATGGGGGTCACAGTGTATTAAAAGGGCATGAAACCCAAACATTTTTTTTTATGATTCAGACAGAGCATACAATTTAAAAAAAAATCTATTTTACTTCTATTAGCAAATTTTCTTCATTCTCTTTGTATCTTTTGTTGAAAAACAGGGGGTAAACTCAGGAGCATGCACGTGTCTTCAGCTCTATATGGTGGCAGTTTTGCAAGAATGTTATCCATTTACAAGAGCACCAGAAGTAAATGTGCCCCCAAACCTGCCTCTATGAGTGTGCCCTTATTCCTGGCTCCCCTCTGTATGAGTTTATCCCATACCTCTCTCTGTACATGTGCCCCCTATCTCTGTATGTGCACCCCCATATCTCTCTCTGTCTATCTCTGTACATGTGCTGTTCCTCTCTCTGTGAGTGTACCCCAATAACTCTTTCTACCTGCACTACCATACCTCTCTCTCTCTCCCTGTATGTGTGTTTCATACCATCTTTCCTATATGTGTCAGTGTACCCCATATCTCTCTGTGAGTGTGATCCCTATCTCTGAATGTGTACCCCTTATCTCTCTCTTTTTGTCTATCTCTGTACATGTGCCTGTTCATCTCTCTGTGAGTGCACCCCATACCTCTCTCTCCATGAGTGTACCCCATACCTCTCTTTACCTGTACCCCCATAGGTCACTCTCCCTGAGTGTACCACATAACTATCTGTCTCTCCCTGAGTGTACTCATACCTCTCTCTCTCTCTGAGTGTACCCCCATACATCTCTTTACCTGTACCCTCATACCTCTCTCTACCTGAGTGTACCCCATAACTATCTCTCTTTCTGAGTGTACCCCATACCTCTCTCTATGAGTGTACCCCATACCTCTCTCTCTCCTTGAGTGTATCCCATACCTCTCTCTCTACTTGAGTGTATCCCATACCTCACTCTCTCCCTGAGTGTACCCCATAACTCTATCTCTTTATGAGTGTAGCCCATACTTCGCTTTCTCCCTGAGTGTACCCCATAACTCTATCTCCCCTTAAATGTACCCCATACCTCTCTCTTCCTGAGTGTACCTCATAGCTCTCTGTACATGTGCCTGTTTATCTCTTTCTGAGTGTACCCCATATACCTCTTTCTACCTGTACTACCATACCTCTCATACCATATTTCCTACCTGTGTCAGTGTACCCCATACCTCTCTCTCTCCCTGAATGTACCCCATACCTCTCTCTCACTCAAAGTATGCCACTAACAACTCACCCTCTCTGACTCTGAGTGTGCCCCTAACACCCCATCTTCTCTCTCTCTGAGTGTGCCCCTAACACCCCACCATCTCTCTCTCTGAGTGTGCCCCTAACACCCCATCTTCTCTCTCTCTGAGTGTGCCCCTAACACCCCACCATCTCTCTCTCTCTGAGTGTGCCCCTAACACCCCATCTTCTCTCTCTCTGAGTGTGCCCCTAACACCCCACCTTCTCTCTTTCTGAGTGTGCCCCTAACACCCCACCATCTCTCTCTCTGAGTATGCCCCTAACACCCCATCTTCTCTCTCTCTGAGTGTGCCCCTAACACCCCACCATCTCTCTCTCTGAGTATGCCCCTTACACCCCATCTTCTCTCTCTCTGAGTGTGCCCCTAACACCCCACCATCTCTCTCTCTGAGTGTGCCCCTAACACCCCATCTTCTCTCTCTCTGAGTGTGCCCCTAACACCCCACCTTCTCTGTTTCTGAGTGTGCCCCTAACACCCCACCATCTCTCTCTCTGAGTATGCCCCTAACACCCCATCTTCTCTCTCTCTGAGTGTGCCTCTAACACCCCACAATCTCTCTCTCTGAGTGTGCCCCTAACACTGCATCTTCTCTCTCTCTGAGTGTGCCCCTAACACCCCACCTTCTCTCTCTCTGAGTGTGCCCCTAACACCCCACCTTCTCTCTCTCTGAGTGTGCCCCTAACACCCCACCTTCTCTCACACTGAGTGTGCGCATATCTCTAAGAATAATAGGTGATGGTTTAAATGAGCAAACCCAGCTATTTCAAATACAAAAATAAACATTCCTATTTCTGGGAAATGGGAACAAATTAAGGGGAAATGGGAACAAATTAAGGGAAATCAAATATTACTGTAAAACGTCCCTTTCAAATTTCATATAACCTTATTGTGTCTGCAGAAACCCCCCTAGCACTTCTTAACCAAAGCCCAGTGATGTTAAAAAAATAACAACAATTGCAGAAGTAAATTCACTATTAGTCATAAAGTTATTTTAATTTGCATGAGCTGCTGTTAGAAATAGAGGAAATACAACAGAGCAAGAGGGTGACAGAAAAAGCTACATCTCAGCTACAGACAGGAGTCACCTTTCTCTGACAATGGTGAGTGTCCGCTTCTCTGATTACCTCTAATCTGTTCTAGATTCATTATGCAGTGACTTTTTTTTACTGGGGTCAAACTCAGAGGCATGACGTTTTTAACCCCTTAATGGAACATAAAACCGAACTTTTTTCTTTCATGATTCAGATAGATCATGCAATTTTAAACAATTTTCTAATTTACTTCTATTATCTAATTTGCTTAGTTCTCTTGATATCATTTGCTGAATAGCATATCTAGATAGGCTCAGTAGCTGCTGATTGGTGGCTGCACATAGATGCCTCATGTGATTGGCTCACCCATGTGCATTGCTTTTTCTTCAACAAAGGATATCTAAAGAATGAAGCAAATTAGATAATAGAAGTAAATTGGAATGCTATTTAAAATTGTATTTTCTACCTGAATCATGAAGAAAAATGTTTGGGTTTAGTATCCCTTTAAGGACAAGGCCATTTTTAAATTTCCTTCCCTTAAAGGGACATTATACACTCATTTTTTCTTTGCATAAATGTTCTGTAGATGATCTATTTATATAGCCCATAACGTTTTTAGTTTTTTTTTTAAATTGAATAGTTTTGCTTATTTTTAAATAACATTGCTCTGATTTTCAGACTAATAACCAAGCCCAAAAGGTTTTATGAGAATACTGTCAGCTACCTACTCCAGCTTGCTCCTGTTTGTGTAAAGGGTCTTTTCATATGCAAAAGAAGGGGGAGGGGGAGTGGCTTATTTCCCACTTGCAGTGGGCTTTACAACTACCTTTTCAACCGAGCCAAACTGACAGCTTCTAAGTAAGTTTTTAAACCATTTTATACTGGATTTTTATATCAGTATCTGTGCATTTTATTATTTATAGTAGTGTTTATTACATGCAGTTATATGAAAATGAGTGTATACTGTCCCTTTACGGACCAGGGCTATTTTTAAATTTCTGCAGTGTTTGTGTTTAGCTTTAGTTTTCCTCTTACTCATTTTTTGTACCCATACATATTATATACCGTTTTTCTCGCCATTAAATGCTGTCTGCCAGTACCCACTTTGCAAACAAATGTGACTTTTTTTTTTTTTTAAATAAAACCTACTTTTTCTGTAGTGTAGCTGCCCCCCCCCTCCATCCCCTACCCCCTCCCAGATCCCTTTTGAATTTTTTCCCCCACTCCTCTGCCACCCACCACCCGCTCCCACCACTCTCTCCCACCACTTAACATATTTTGAACATGGCTGTCGCACACCCGACAGCCATTTCCCCACTGCTGGCCAGAAGTTTACCAGTGATGGGCCGACCCCCGCCTCCCTGCAATGGCTCCCACCCACCATCGCTGGCCAATGCAGAGAGGGCCACAGAGTGGCTCTCTCTGCATCGGTGTGCAAAAAAAGGTATTGCAGTGATACCTCAATATCAAGGAATCACGGCAATACCTTGAAAGCGTCTGGAAGCGATCAGGATTGCTTCCAGTCGCTTGAAACCCCTGACGATGTACAGGGTACGCCGTTGGTCTTTAAAGACCAGTTTTTGTATGACGTACACTGTACGACGTGTGTCGTTAAGGGGTTAAAGGGATATGGGAGTTGTAATAAAATGATTCAGAGTGTATTTCTTTAAATCTAATGTACTTATGTTGCAAAATTCTCCACTTTCTCTTCATATCTTTAGCTGAAATGTAGCTGCTTCTATAAGATCATAAAGGAGTATACGTTATGGTCTAGCGGATAGCAAAAATTATTAGCACTATTGAGCACTAATATGGCTGAAGTTAAATCAATAGCACTCTTAATCGTGTGCTTATATTATTATAAACAGAAAGTAAAATGTTAGCTCTCAAGCAAAAGCCTTGGCCGTACTAAAATCTAGAGGTCGGAAGGCACTAAATCCCTCACCTAATAGACTTCAATAGAGCACACTACAAAACTCACAAAACCCGCTAACCCGAAGGTGCTTTGAGCTGAAGGTGCGCTAACCCAAAGGTGCACTGAGGTGAAGGTGCACTAATCCAAAGGTGCACTGAGGTGAAGGTGCGCTAAACCAAAGGTGCACTGAGGTGAAGGTGCGCTAAACCAAAGGTGCGCTGAGCTGATGGTGCGCTAACCCAAAGGTGCGCTGAGGTGAAGGTGCGCTAACCTAAAGGTGCACTGAGGTGAAGGTGCACTGAGCTGAAGGTGCGCTAACCTAAAGGTGCGCTGAGGTGAAGGTGCGCTAACCTAAAGGTGCACTGAGGTGAAGGTGCGCTAACCTAAAGGTGCACTGAGGTGAAGGTGCGCTAATCTAAAGGTGCACTGAGGTGAAGATACACTAACCTAAAGGTGCGCTGAGGTGAAGATGCGCTAACCTACAGGTGCACTGAGCTGAAGGTGCGCTAACCTAAAGGTGCACTGAGGTGAAGGTGCGCTAACCTAAAGGTGCGCTGAGGTGAAGGTGCGCTAACCTAAAGGTGCGCTGAGGTGAAGGTGCGCTAACCTAAAGGTGCACTGAGCTGAAGGTGCGCTAACCTAAAGGTGCACTGAGGTGAAGGTGCGCTAACCTAAAGGTGCACTGACCCAAAGGTGCGCTGAGGTGAAGGCGCACTAACCCAAAGGTGCACTGAGGTGAAGATACACTAACCTAAAGGTGCACTGAGGTGAAGGTATGCTAACCTAAAGGTGCACTAAGGTGAAGGTGCGCTAACCTAAAGGTGCACTGACCCAAAGGTGCGCTGAGGTGAAGGCGCGCTAACCCAAAGGTGCACTGAGTTGAAGATACGCTAACCTAAAGGTGCACTGAGGTGAAGGTATGCTAACCTAAAGGTGCACTGACCCAAAGGTGCGCTGAGGTGAAGGCACGCTAACCCAAAGGTGAACTGAGGTGAAGATACACTAACCTAAAGGTGCACTGAGGTGAAGGTGCGCTAACCTAAAGGTGCACTGAGGTGAAGATACACTAACCTAAAGGTGCACTGAGGTGAAGGTGCGCTAACCTAAAGGTGCACTGAGATGAAGGTGCGCTAACCCAAAGCTGCACTGAGGTGAAGGTGCGCTAACCTAAAGGTGCACTGAGGTGAAGGTGTGCTGAGGTGAAGGTACACTAACCTAAAGGTGCACTGAGGTGAAGGTGCACTAATCTAAAGGTGCACTGAGGTGAAGATACACTAACCTAAAGGTGCACTGAGGTGAAGGTGCGCTAACCTAAAGGTGCGCTGAGGTGATGGTGCGCTAACCTAAAGGTGCGCTGAGGTGATGGTGCGCGAACCTAAATGGCTCCCACCCACCATCGCTGGCCAATGCAGAGAGGGCCACAGAGTGGCTCTCTCTGCATCGGTGTGCAAAAAAAGGTATTGCAGTGATACCTCAATATCAAGGAATCACGGCAATACCTTGAAAGCGTCTGGAAGCGATCAGGATTGCTTCCAGTCGCTTGAAACCCCTGACGATGTACAGGGTACGCCGTTGGTCTTTAAAGACCAGTTTTTGTATGACGTACACTGTACGACGTGTGTCGTTAAGGGGTTAAAGGGATATGGGAGTTGTAATAAAATGATTCAGAGTGTATTTCTTTAAATCTAATGTACTTATGTTGCAAAATTCTCCACTTTCTCTTCATATCTTTAGCTGAAATGTAGCTGCTTCTATAAGATCATAAAGGAGTATACGTTATGGTCTAGCGGATAGCAAAAATTATTAGCACTATTGAGCACTAATATGGCTGAAGTTAAATCAATAGCACTCTTAATCGTGTGCTTATATTATTATAAACAGAAAGTAAAATGTTAGCTCTCAAGCAAAAGCCTTGGCCGTACTAAAATCTAGAGGTCGGAAGGCACTAAATCCCTCACCTAATAGACTTCAATAGAGCACACTACAAAACTCACAAAACCCGCTAACCCGAAGGTGCTTTGAGCTGAAGGTGCGCTAACCCAAAGGTGCACTGAGGTGAAGGTGCGCTAATCCAAAGGTGCACTGAGGTGAAGGTGCGCTAAACCAAAGGTGCACTGAGGTGAAGGTGCGCTAAACCAAAGGTGCGCTGAGCTGATGGTGCGCTAACCCAAAGGTGCGCTGAGGTGAAGGTGCGCTAACCTAAAGGTGCACTGAGGTGAAGGTGCACTGAGCTGAAGGTGCGCTAACCTAAAGGTGCGCTGAGGTGAAGGTGCGCTAACCTAAAGGTGCACTGAGGTGAAGGTGCGCTAACCTAAAGGTGCACTGAGGTGAAGGTGCGCTAATCTAAAGGTGCACTGAGGTGAAGATACACTAACCTAAAGGTGCGCTGAGGTGAAGGTGCGCTAACCTACAGGTGCACTGAGCTGAAGGTGCGCTAACCTAAAGGTGCACTGAGGTGAAGGTGCGCTAACCTAAAGGTGCGCTGAGGTGAAGGTGCGCTAACCTAAAGGTGCACTGAGCTGAAGGTGCGCTAACCTAAAGGTGCACTGAGGTGAAGGTGCGCTAACCTAAAGGTGCACTGACACAAAGGTGCGCTGAGGTGAAGGCGCACTAACCCAAAGGTGCACTGAGGTGAAGATACACTAACCTAAAGGTGCACTGAGGTGAAGGTATGCTAACCTAAAGGTGCACTAAGGTGAAGGTGCGCTAACCTAAAGGTGCACTGACCCAAAGGTGCGCTGAGGTGAAGGCGCGCTAACCCAAAGGTGCACTGAGTTGAAGATACACTAACCTAAAGGTGCACTGAGGTGAAGGTATGCTAACCTAAAGGTGCACTGAGGTGAAGGTGCGCTAACCTAAAGGTGCACTGACCCAAAGGTGCGCTGAGGTGAAGGCACGCTAACCCAAAGGTGAACTGAGGTGAAGATACACTAACCTAAAGGTGCACTGAGGTGAAGGTGCGCTAACCTAAAGGTGCACTGAGGTGAAGATACACTAACCTAAAGGTGCACTGAGGTGAAGGTGCGCTAACCTAAAGGTGCACTGAGATGAAGGTGCGCTAACCCAAAGCTGCACTGAGGTGAAGGTGCGCTAACCTAAAGGTGCACTGAGGTGATGGTGCGCGAACCTAAAGGTGTGCTGAGGTGAAGGTACACTAACCTAAAGGTGAATTGAGGTGAAGGTGCACTAATCTAAAGGTGCACTGAGGTGAAGATACACTAACCTAAAGGTGCACTGAGGTGAAGGTGCGCTAACCTAAAGGTGCGCTGAGGTGATGGTGCGCTAACCTAAAGGTGCGCTGAGGTGATGGTGCGCTAACCTAAAGGTGCGCTGAGGTGAAGGTGCGCTAACCTAAAGGTGCGCTGAGGTGATGGTGCGCTAACCTAAAGGTGCGCTGAGGTGATGGTGCGCTAACCTAAAGGTGCGCTGAGGTGATGGTGCGCTAACCTAAAGGTGCGCTGAGGTGATGGTGCGCTAACCTAAAGGTGCGCTGAGGTGAAGATACACTAACCTAAAGGTGCACTGAGGTGAAGGTGTGCTAACCTAAAGGTGCGCTGAGGTGATGGTGCGCTAACCTAAAGGTGCGCTGAGGTGAAGGTGCACTAAACTTAAGGTGCACTGAGGTGAAGGTGCGCTAACCTAAAGGTGCACTGAGGTGAAGATACACTAACCTAAAGGTGCACTGAGCTGAAGGTGCGCTAACCCAAAGGTGCACTGAGGTGAAGGTGCGCTAGCCTAAAGTTGCACTGAGGTGAAGGTGCGCTAACCTAAAGGTGCACTGAGGTGAAGGTGCGCTAACCTAAAGGTGCACTGAGCTGATGGTGTGCTAACCCAAAGGTGCGCTGAGGTGAAGGTGCACTAACCCAAAGGTGCGCTGAGGTGAAGATACACTAACTTAAAGGTGCACTGAGGTGATGGTGCGCTAACCTAAAGGTGCGCTGAGGTGAAGGTGCACGAACCTAAAGGTGCGCTTAGGTGAAGGTGCGCTAACCTAAAGGTGCACTGAGCTGAAGGTGCGCTAACCTAAAGGTGTACTGAGGTGAAGGTGCGCTAACCTAAAGGTGCGCTGAGGTGAAGGTGCGCTAACCTAAAGGTGCACTGAGCTGAAGGTGCGCTAACCTAAAGGTGCACTGAGCTGAAGGTGCGCTAACCTAAAGGTGCACTGAGCTGAAGGTGCGCTAACCTAAAGGTGCACTGACCCAAAGGTGCACTGAGGTGAAGATACACTAACCCAAAGGTGCACTGAGGTGAAGATACACTAACCTAAAGGTGCACTGAGGTGAAGGTATGCTAACCTAAAGGTGCACTGAGGTGAAGGTGCGCTAACCTAAAGGTGCACTGACCCAAAGGTGCGCTGAGGTGAAGGCGCGCTAACCCAAAGGTGCACTGAGGTGAAGATACACTAACCTAAAGGTGCACTGAGGTGAAGGTATGCTAACCTAAAGGTGCACTGAGGTGAAGGTGCGCTAACCTAAAGGTGCACTGAGATGAAGGTGCGCTAACCCAAAGGTGCACTGAGGTGAAGGTGCACTAACCTAAAGGTGCACTGAGGTGATGATGCGCGAACCTAAAGGTGTGCTGAGGTGAAGGTGCGCTAACCTAAAGTTGCACTGAGGTGAAGGTGCACTAATCTAAATGTGCACTGAGGTGAAGGTGCGCTAACCTAAAGGTGCACTGAGGTGATGGTGCGCGAACCTAAAGGTGTGCTGAGATGAATGTGCGCTAACCCAAAGGTGCACTGAGGTGAAGGTGCGCTAACCTAAAGGTGCACTGAGGTGATGGTGCGCGAACCTAAAGGTGTGCTGAGGTGAAGGTGCGCTAACCTAAAGTTGCACTGAGGTGAAGGTGCACTAATCTAAAGGTGCACTGAGGTGAAGATACACTAACCTAAAGGTGCACTGAGCTGAAGGTGCGCTAACCCAAAGGTGCACTGAGGTGAAGGTGCGCTAACCTAAAGTGGCACTGAGGTGAAGGTGCGCTAACCTAAAGGTGCACTGAGGTGAAGGTGCGCTAACCTAAAGGTGCACTGAGCTAATGGTGCGCTAACCCAAAGGTGCGCTGAGGTGAAGGTGCGCTAACCCAAAGGTGCGCTGAGGTGAAGATACACTAACTTAAAGGTGCACTGAGGTGATGGTGCGCTAACCTAAAGGTGCACTGAGCTGATGGTGCGCTAACCCAAAGGTGCGCTGAGGTGAAGGTGCGCTAACCCAAAGGTGCGCTGAGGTGAAGATACACTAACTTAAAGGTGCACTGAGGTGATGGTGCGCTAACCTAAAGGTGCGCTGAGGTGAAGGTGCGTGAACCTAAAGGTGCGCTTAGGTGAAGGTGCGCTAACCTAAAGGTGCACTGAGGTGAAGGTACACTAACCTAAAGGTGCACTGAGGTGAAGGTACACTAACCTAAAGGTGCGCTTAGGTGAAGGTGCGCTAACCTAAAGGTGCACTGAGGTGAAGGTACACTAACCTAAAGGTGCACTCAGGTGAAGGTGCGCTAACCTAAAGGTACGCTGAGGTGAAGATACACTAACCTAAAGGTGCACTGAGGTGAAGGTGTGTTAAAAAATAGTAGAAATAGTTTTGTTCTTCACTCTGAATGAAATGTTATTTTTATTCAAATCAATTTCTCCGTACGTATATGTGTATATATATATATATACGTTGATTGGAGTAGCCGTGTTAGTCCAGAGATTTAGATATCAAAATAACAAGAGTATTGCATTGAGCAATGATACTTTTTTATTGGACTAACTATACATTTATAAGTTGACAAACTTTCGGAAGAGTTCCTTCCTTTATCAAGTCTAAAGCAACACTGACCAATTCAATGGAATTTACAGATTATATCTTAAAACACAGAATAGCTAAGAAGACAGAAAGTGCAGGGAGAGGAGGAGGTGTCGTAAAAATCATGAGGGGGCTTAGGTAACAGGCAGACAGTGTCCAGTGTAGGAGAACAGACAGGGGAAATATACAGCTATACAGATAGAGCATATACTGACATAAAGTTATATATCAACATTGAATCAATATCTATAAAGATGTGAAATTGTATATACAGGGGGAATACAAAAGTTAAAAAAAGACAAGTGTGGACTTAGGCTTACCTGTGTACCTATGTATAAAGAATGTGGAATATACAATGTAATTGACTAAATGAAAATACATTACAAAAAATGTTGATTCTCTGGATTCTTAACACATTCTCAAAAATGTTGTAATGTACTTTCATTTAGTCAATTACATTGTATATTCCACATTCTTTATACATAGGTACACAGTTAAGCCTATGTCCACACTTTTGTCTTTTTTAACTTTTGTATTCCCCCTGTATATACAATTTCACATCTTTATAGATATTGATTCAATGTTGATATATAACTTTATGTCAGTATATGCTCTATCTGTATAGCTGTATATTTCCCCTGTCTGTTCTCCTACACTGGACACTGTCTGCCTGTTACCTAACCCAAAGGTGCGCTGAGGTGAAGATACACTAACTTAAAGGTGCACTGAGGTGATGGTGCGCTAACCTAAAGGTGCGCTGAGGTGAAGGTGCGCGAACCTAAAGGTGCGCTTAGGTGAAGGTGCGCTAACCTAAAGGTGCACTGAGGTGAAGGTACACTAACCTAAAGGTGCACTGAGGTGAAGGTACACTAACCTAAAGGTGCGCTTAGGTGAAGGTGCGCTAACCTAAAGGTGCACTGAGGTGAAGGTACACTAACCTAAAGGTGCACTCAGGTGAAGGTGCGCTAACCTAAAGGTACGCTGAGGTGAAGATACACTAACCTAAAGGTGCACTGAGGTGAAGGTGTGTTAAAAAATAGTAGAAATAGTTTTGTTCTTCACTCTGAATGAAATGTTATTTTTAATCAAATCAATTTCTCTGTACGTATATGTGTATATATATATATACGTTGATTGGAGTAGCCGTGTTAGTCCAGAGATTTAGATATCAAAATAACAAGAGTATTGCATTGAGCAATGATACTTTTTTATTGTACTAACTATACATTTTATAAGTTGACAAACTTTCGGAAGAGTTCCTTCCTTTATCAAGTCTAAAGCAACACTGACCAATTCAATGGAATTTACAGATTATATCTTAAAACACAGAATAGCTAAGAAGACAGAAAGTGCAGGGAGAGGAGGAGGTGTCGTAAAAATCATGAGGGGGCTTAGGTAACAGGCAGACAGTGTCCAGTGTAGGAGAACAGACAGGGGAAATATACAGCTATACAGATAGAGCATATACTGACATAAAGTTATATATCAACATTGAATCAATATCTATAAATATGTGAAATTGTATATACAGGGGGAATACAAAAGTTAAAAAAAGACAAGTGTGGACTTAGGCTTACCTGTGTACCTATGTATAAAGAATGTGGAATATACAATGTAATTGACTAAATGAAAATACATTACAAAAAATGTTGATTCTCTGGATTCTTAACACATTCTCAAAAATGTTGTAATGTACTTTCATTTAGTCAATTACATTGTATATTCCACATTCTTTATACATAGGTACACAGTTAAGCCTATGTCCACACTTTTGTCTTTTTTAACTTTTGTATTCCCCCTGTATATACAATTTCACATCTTTATAGATATTGATTCAATGTTGATATATAACTTTATGTCAGTATATGCTCTATCTGTATAGCTGTATATTTCCCCTGTCTGTTCTCCTACACTGGACACTGTCTGCCTGTTACCTAAGCCCCCTCATGATTTTTAAGACACCTTCTCCTCTCCCTGCACTGTCTTCTTAGCTATTCTGTGTTTTAAGATATAATCTGTAAATTCCATTGAATTGGTCAGTATTGTTTTAGACTTGATAAAGGAAAGAACTCTTCCGAAAGCTTGTCAACTTATAAATGTATAGTTAGTCCAATAAAAAAGTATCATTGCTCAATGCAATACTCTTGTTATTTTGATATCTAAATCTCTGGACTAACACGGCTACTCCAATCAACGTATATATATATATACAATGCAATACTCTTGTTATTTTGATATCTATCTATCTATCTATCTATCTATCTATATATATATACACATATATATATATATATATATATATATATATATATATATAGGTAACAAAAAACTGGCACTAGATATATATATATATATATATATATATATATATAGGTAACAAAAA
This sequence comes from Bombina bombina, assembly GCF_027579735.1. NCBI lineage: Eukaryota > Metazoa > Chordata > Amphibia > Anura > Bombinatoridae > Bombina > Bombina bombina. The sequence goes on along the minus strand of NC_069505.1, from coordinate 399,974,749 downwards.
ACTGGCACTATATATATATATATATATATATATATATAGGTAACAAAAAACTGGCACTAGATATATATATATATAGGTAACAAAAAACTGGCACTAGATATATATATATATATATATATATATATATATATATATATATATATATATATATATATATATATAGGTAACAAAAAACTGGCACTCACTGGTCTTATATCAAAACACACTTTTACTGTGACGTTTCGGAGGTAAAAAATCCCCTTCCTCCTGAGGGATTTTTTTTATCTCCGAAACGTCACAGTAAAAGTGTGTTTTGATAAGACCAGTGAGTGTCAGTTTTTTGTTACCTGTATTCTACCCGCTACTAGCACCCTGGCTATCTAGCTTTTGTAAGTGAGAGTGCTCTCCTACGTGTTCATACTGTGTATATATATATATGTATATATATATATGTAGAAGGAAGAGGGTGAGAAAAGCGCTGTGTAAGGATTAGGTTTCCAAATTCGCTGTAAGTTGAATAATTTTGTATAGGTGTGTATAATATGTATTATTACACAGATATTGTGGTGCAAATTAGCCACATCAAATTTTCACTCCTGAAGCAAATGAAAAAAGATATAAAATAAAAACTAAAGAAGGTTTAGTTTGGTGTTACAAAAACATAATTTATGTAAGAACTTACCTGATAAATTAATTTCTTTCATATTAGCAAGAGTCCATGAGCTAGTGACGTATGGGATATACATTCCTACCAGGAGGGGCAAAGTTTCCCAAACCTCAAAATGCCTATAAATACACCCCTCACCACACCCACAAATCAGTTTAACGCATAGCCAAGAAGTGGGGTGATAAAAAAAGTGCGAAAGCATAAAAAAAAAATAAGGAATTGGAATAATTTATACAAAAAAATCATAACCACCACAAAAAGGGTGGGCCTCATGGACTCTTGCTAATATGAAAGAAATGAATTTATCAGGTAAGTTCTTACATAAATTATGTTTTCTTTCATGTAATTAGCAAGAGTCCATGAGCTAGTGACGTATGGGATAATGACTACCCAAGATGTGGATCTTCCTCCAAGAGTCACTAGAGAGGGAGGGATAAAATAAAGACAGCCAATTCCGCTGAAAATAATCCACACCCAAAATAAAGTTTAAATTTTATAATGAAAAAAACTGAAATTATAAGCAGAAGAATCAAACTGAAACAGCTGCCTGAAGTACTTTTCTACCAAAAACTGCTTCAGAAGAAGAAAACACATCAAAATGGTAGAATTTAGTAAAAGTATGCAAAGAAGACCAAGTTGCTGCTTTGCAAATCTGATCAACCAAAGCTTCATTCCTAAACGCCCAGGAAGTTGAAACTGACCTAGTAGAATGAGCTGTAATCCTTTGAGGCGGAGTTTTACCCGACTCGACATAGGCATGATGAATTAAAGATTTCAACCAAGATGACAAAGAAATGGCAGAGGCCTTCTGACCTTTCCTAGAACCGGAAAAGATAACAAATAAACTAGAAGTCTTTCGGAAATTCTTAGTAGCTTCAACATAATATTTCAAAGCTCTAACTACATCCAAAGAATGCAATGATTTCTCCTTAGAATTCTTAGGATTAGGACATAATGAAGGAACCCCAATTTCTCTACTAATGTTGTTAGAATTCACAACCTTAGGTAAAAATTTAAAAGAAGTTCGCAACACCGCCTTATCCTGATGAAAAATCAGAAAAGGAGACTCAGAAGAAAGAGCAGATAATTCAGAAACTCTTCTAGCAGAAGAGATGGCCAAAAGAAACAAAACTTTCCAAGAAAGTAATTTAATGTCCAATGAATGCATAGGTTCAAACGGAGGAGCTTGAAGAGCCCCCAGAACCAAATTCAAACTCCAAGGAGGAGAAATTGACTTAATGACAGGTTTTATACGAACCAAAGCTTGTACAAAACAATGAATATCAGGAAGATTAGCAATCTTTCTGTGAAAAAGAACAGAAAGAGCAGAGATTTGTCCTTTCAAGGAACTTGCAGACAAACCTTTATCCAAACCATCCTGAAGAAACTGTAAAATTCTCGGAATTCTAAAAGAATGCCAGGAAAAATGATGAGAAAGACACCAAGAAATATAAGTCTTCCAGACTCTATAATATATCTTCCTAGATACAGATTTACGAGCCTGTAACATAGTATTAACCACAGAGTCAGAGAAACCTCTTTGACTAAGAATCAAGCGTTCAATCTCCATACCTTTAAATTTAAGGATTTGAGATCCTGATGGAAAAAAGGACCTTGCGACAGAAGGTCTGGTCTTAACGGAAGAGTCCACGGTTGGCAAGAGGCCATCCGGACAAGTACCGCATACCAAAACCTGTGAGGCCATGCTGGAGCCACCAGCAGCACAAACTTACTTCACCACCTCCATAGGAGGCAAAGTTTGTAAAACTGATTTGTGGGTGTGGTGAGGGGTGTATTTATAGGCATTTTGAGGTTTGGGAAACTTTGCCCCTCCTGGTAGGAATGTATATCCCATACGTCACTAGCTCATGGACTCTTGCTAATTACATGAAAGAAAAACCTATGTTAAAACAAGTCCATTCAAAATGTATGTAAAAAAGGTAATGGTAGTTAGAAATTATCACACTATTGATATCCGGTAGGTATTGCACTTACTAGAACAAACCTCAATCATATGAGGTAAGTTGCCGCCTCTGTAAGTGGGAAACTTCCGAAAATCTGCAGTGGTAAAGGTTTTTTGTAACACCAAACTAAACCTTCTTTAGTTTTTATTTTATATCCTTTTTAATTTGCTTCAGGAGTGAAAATTTGATGTGGCTAAAACACTAATTTGCACCACAATATCTGTGTAATAATACATATTATACACACCTATACAAAATTATTAAACTTACAGCAAATTTGGGAACCTAATCCTTACACAGCGCTTTTCTCACCCTCTTCCTTCTATTTCTCTTTTTAAGATATTCTCACCTTCCATAGGGAGATACCTTTCAAATTTTTGAGATACCAGCTGCTGACATAGGATCCCCCACCACTATCTTTGCTTACTACACACACAGCGCCAATCCTGGTGTATGTGGTGTGCTTCTCTATTGCTCTTTCCTTTAAGGGACTAGAACCCCCCCCCCCCCCCGACTCCTCCCTTCTTGGTATATATATATGTGTGTATATATGTGTGTACAGGTGGCCCTCGGTTTACAACGGTTCAATTTACACCGTTTCAGAATAACAACCTTTTTTTCCAGTCATGTGACTGCTATTGAAAAGCATTGAGAAGCAGTGCATTATTAAAATAGCCAATAGGGGGAGCTGTCCGCTTGTGTTGCAGCAAAGCCAAGCAAGCTGAAATTAATCCGTTTAACCGGACCTGAGCTATCGAGCAGATTTCAAAGGAACAAGATCTTCCTGTCTATAAATCAGTCCAGATTGGAATGCATAGAAAGAACTGTTTGCAGAAAAATGCAAGTAAAGTATGTGTTGTGTGATTATTTTATTAGGTTTATAATGCTGTTTAGCAAATGTTTTTGTTAATTTAACTTAGTTTAATTATATATTCTGTGTTGTGTGATTATTTTATTAGGTTTATAATGCTGTTTAGCATTTAAAGTCTTCATTTCAAAGCTTTAAAAATAATGTATTAGGTGTTACTTATGACAATTTTGAGAGGGGCCTGGAACCTATCTCCCTCACTTCCCATTGACTTACATTATAAACTGGGTTTCAATTTACAACAGTTTCAATTTACAACAGTTTCGATTTACAACCATTCCTTCTGGAACCTAACCCCGGCGTAAACTGAGGGCTACCTGTATATATATATATATATATATATATATATATATATATATATATATATATATATATATATATATATATATATATATACAGTATCCCACAAAAGTGAGTACAACCCTTACATTTTTGTAAATATTTTATTATATATTTTCATGTTCCAAAACTGAAGAAATGACACTTTGCTACAATGTAAAGTAGTGAGTGTACAGCCTGTATAACAGTGTAAATAACAGTGTAAATGACACTTATCTTGATAAATGTGCTGTCCCCTCAAAATAACTCAACACACAGCCATTAATGTCTAAACCGTTGGCAACAAAAGTGAGTACACCCCTAAATGGAAAAGTCTAAATTAGACCCAATTAGCCATTTTTCCTCACCGGTGTCATGTGACTCAGTGTTACAGGTCTGGGTGCAAGAACATAAGCCTGTGCACCCTTTCCTTTTTCCCAGTTGTTTGGATTTGAGAGCTTGCATTGTGTGGCTGTTTTAGGGTCTCCGGTATTGGAAAGGACCTTGACGTGGTACCTGAGCTTGTCCCATTTGGCCAGATGCGGTAACTAACCTTTCCATTTTTGCTTTTAAATCTTAGCTGAGAGCTTGTAAGTGAGTGCTGGGTTTTCTCTGTGTGTTGTATTAATTTGTTTTGTAATTTTACCTATGGTTCTTGCACCCAGACCTGTCTGGGGTTAACTGCTTGTGGCTCTGGGGACACCACAGCTTCCTGTGAGTGCCAGTGGCACCCAGGGCTGAGCATGTTGCAGGGTCATGGCATGTGTACCCGGTCCGGTATGAGAGTGCAGTTCCCTTCCGTGTTTTGTATATGTCTTGGGTGATTACATATTCCTGTGCACCCTTCCCTTGTTTTCAGTTTGTTTGGATTTGAAAGCTTGCATTGTGTGGCTGTTTTAGGGTCCCAGGTATTGGAAAGGACTTTGACATGGTACCTGGACGTGTCCCATTTGGCCAGATGCGGTAACTAACCTTTCAATTTTTGCTTTTAAATCTTAGCTGAGAGCTTGTAAGTGAGTGCTGGACTTTCTCTGTGTGTTGTATTAATTTGTTTTGGAATTTCCCTATGGTTCTTGCACCCAGACCTGTCTGGGGTTAACTGCCTGTGACTCTGTGGACAGCACAGCTTCCTGTGAGTGCCTGTAAGCACCCAGGGCTGAGCATGTTACAGGGTCATGGGATGTGTACCCGGTCCAGTATGAGAGTGCAGTCCTCTTCCGTGTTTTATATACAGTGTATATATATATATATATATATATATGTGTGTGTGTGTGTGTGTGTGTGTGTGTATATATATATATATATATATATATATATATATAATTATTATAATTTATTTGTATAGCGCCACCAAATTCCGTAGCGCTGGGTACAATGATAGGGGTATACAATGACAAAAATTTTGATAAAAATACAAAACTAAACAAATCTAGTACAGGAGGAAGAGGGCCCTGCTCCGGAGAGCTCACAGTCTACAGGTTTAGGGTGCAGAGACATAAGGTTGGGGGTAGCTTGTCACATCGGTTGTAGTTGCAGCAGTGAGTGAGGCAGTTTATGTATTAGTTTGGTTAGGATGAGGGATGGAGGAGAGATAGTAAGCCTCTCTGAATAGGTGGGTTTTCAAGGATCGTCTGAAGCTATACAAGGTTGGAGACAGTCTTATGGAGCAGGATAGAGAGTTCCAGAGGACAGGAGCAGCATGTGCGAAGTCTTGGAGACGGGAGTCGGACGTAGAGATAACAGGAGTGGAGAGACGTAGGTCAGAGGTTGATCAAAGAGGACGGGATGGGGAATATTTCACGATAAGAGAGGAAATATAGTTGGGAGTTAGACTGTTGAGAGCTTTGTAAGTTAGGGTTAATACTTTAAACTGTATTCTGGAGTGTATGGGGAGCCAGTGTAGAGACTGGCAGAGCGGAGTCGCTGATGTAGATCGGCGACTTAGGTGGATGAGAGGTGGTGTTTTGGAAGGCCATTTAGGAGTAGGTTGCAGTAATCAATGCGTGACAAAATGAGGGAATGAATAAGTATTTTTGTCGTTTTTGAGTAAGGAAGGGACGAATTCTGGAAATGTTGCGTAGGTGTGAACGGCAGGATTTGGTAAGTGCTTGTATATGTGGGTTGAATGTGGGCTCTGAGTCAAGTGTAACCTCAAGATAGCGGACCTGGGGTGAGGTGTTGAGAATAGAGTCAGAGAAATGTCAGGTGTTGGATGTTTCGAAGAGGGGGGGAATAAGAAGCAGCTCAGTTTTGGACAGATTGAGTTGGAGGTAGTGTGAAGACATCCAAGAGTAAATTACAGAGAGGCAGTTTGAAATCTGGTTGAGTAAAGAGGGAGAGATATCAGGAGAGGAACGATAGATTTGGGTATCATCAGCATATAAGTAGTACTGGAATCCAAAGGAGGCTATACATTTTCCAAGGGAGGATGTATAGAGAGAGAAAAGCAAGGGACCCAAGACAGATATATATGTGTGTGTATATATATGCATATGCGTGTGTGTGTGTGTGTATATATATATATATATATATATATATATATAACCCCTTCATCAGACCAACAAGAGTGAAAAGAACAAACAATCATTTAAACCAAATCTGATCCCTGCCCCAACACAGAAATCCGCCAAAACGGTTGCTATGGTGATATCCAGGTGTTACAAACTATGCAACAACAAAAAACATAGTTTCCACATTGATACAATAGAATAAAACTTTGCAATACCTATTGTTGAGTGTAGCTAAAGTGATAATGCTAATAATCTCCCTAACCTGAACCCTGTGCATGTGTCTAAGAAAATTGCACCCAGTAAAAATCACTACAATGGGACATATTGTATACGAGATAAAATAAATGTTTTTACATTGTCTGATATATGGAAGACAGCAGCTATAGGGGCATATGTATCAAGCTCCGAAACAGCAGTTATGAAGCAGCGGTCACAAAGATCGCTGCTCCATAACCTGTCCGGCTGCTCTGAGCAGGCGGACACACATTGCCGGAAATCAACCCAATCGAGTACGATCGGGTTGATTGACATCCCCCTGCTGGCGGCCTATTGGCCGCGAGTCTGCAGGGGGCGGCGTTGCACCAGCAGCTCTTGTGAGCTGCTGGTGCAATGCTGAATGCGGCGAGCGTATTGCTCGCCATATTCAGCGATGTCTGTCGGACCTGATCAGCTCTGTCGGATCAGGTCCGACAGACATTGATAACTATAGGCCATAGTATATAAGTTATTAGATTGTGCTGTTGATGCTTACCGTTATTGTTTCAAAGGCTGATCATGCTATAAGGATTATCTGTCACATACGACATGTATTACAATAGAGCTTGGCCCCGTCCATATGGGGCGTGTGTTATTGTGTCATAGACATTACTGTGTCTAACTTACACATCATACAACTAATTGTGTCATGATCCTAACAATAGTATGTCCCTATAACATAACGGGTGGATTATTAAGAAATAAGAAATAAGTGAAAGTCACTATACAGAGGCATGCTAGATATGTGGCACATCGGTGATAGAGCCACAAGATAACGACTGGCTGAATTAGGTTCAAAGAACAAAAAAAACTAAATAAAACCAAGAAGCGCACTCCCACTTGCTCATGAGACAAATACCAGGGTGCAAAATATCTCAATAAACACAGTCCAGCAATTGCACTCTCTGGATTTAAACCACAGCAACTTTATTGTGTGACGTTTTGGAGCATTCACTCCTTCCTCAGATATATTACACGTATCCATGCACTCACTCTCTTAATCTTTGATATATAGCTGGGTCAAGTCGACGTTCCAGCTAATACATTTAGCCTTTATCAAGACCATCTTATTCCATGTTCTTAGCGTTCTCAGACGCCATTCTGAACCTACCTATATCAGGTTCAGAATGGCGTTTAAGAACGCTAAGAACATGGAAACAGAATAAGATGGTCTTGATAAAGGCTAAATGTATTAGCCGAAACGTCGACTTGACTGCAATGTGATGAATTTTAAATAAATAAAGACAACTTTTTATGGATCAAATAAGACCTGTGAGTGCCCTCAGCTGTGGTGATTTTTATATATATATGTACTGTATGTATATATATATATATATATATATATATATATATATATATATATATATATATATATATATATTATATATACAATAATATAAGTGTGCTCATATTGTTTTAAAATCCAACACCTTGCTATATACCATATCTCTTTAAAACACTTTTTAAACATTTATTTTAATAACAAATAAACATATAGATTACTTTTAAAGAGACAGTAAACACTAGATATATTTAGGGCCAGATTACAAGTGGCGAGTTAACAGTTACGCATGCATTGGGTTTACCGCTTGTACTGCAATTTGAAAGTAAAAGCGAACACAATCGCGATTTACGCTAGAATGATTACCGCATCCTCAGAGCTCTGGTTAACTGTTTCGCAATACAAAAAAGTGTCATAAAACACATAAAAAATTACACTACAAAGTACAGTTACATTCATAGTAACACTATCTAATAAAAGACATTTACAAAACAATGGCAATATTACATATGCAGCGTCGCCCGCAAAAGCCGTCAACGCCAGTTTTTATTCTGGTATTGATATTACATATACTGCTGCGCGTATATTTCACCCATCGCCCGCTAATTTTACTTCAATAAACTAACATAGACCCACATAGCAAGTCAGTATCACATATTCAGCGCAAGGACTTACACGACAAAAATGGAGAAATTTTACTCCATTTTCACCACGCCACTCATAGGCAGGTGCAGAAAGCCTTGCTCTGAAAATGTGAGCACCGTAACTCCCTGAAAATATTAACTAACACCTAACACATGCGCAATATCTATCTACCTGTCAAACGCCATCCCCCACTGCTATAACTAAGAAAATTATTAACCCCTAATCCTCCAACCCCCACATGGCAAACTAGCTAATAAATATATTAACCCCTAATCCGCCATCCCCCCACATCGCTATCTACCTATTAAAACTATTAAACCCTAATCCGTCATCCCCCACCAACGCAAATATACCTAATTAACCTATTAACCCCTAAACCGCCAACCCCCACAACGCTTTAAACCTAATTAACCTATTAACCCCTAATCTGCCAACCCCCCATATAAAAATAACCCCCCCATCTAATACTAAACTACCAATAGCCCTTAAAATGGCCTTTTGTAGGGCATTACCCTAAAGTGATCAGCTCTTTTACATAAAAAAAATACTAAGTCCCCCTAACAGTAAAACCCCCCACCTACCAAACCCCCCAAAATAAAAAAAGCTAACACTAAAAAAACCTAAACTACCCATTGCTGCTAAAGGGTCATTTGTATGGGCATTTCCCATACAAAGGAGCAGAGGTAACTGCGGAACAAGACTGGCGATCGTGGAGCTATCCAGCGTGGAGGATCCTCTTCGTATGATCGTTACCGCACACTGAAGACTAAATGCAAGGTACCCATTTAAATACGGGGTACCTTGCATTCCTATTGGCTGAAAAATTTAAATCAGCCAATAGGATGAGAGCTACTGAAATCCTATTGGCTGATTTGAATTAGCCAATAGGATGAGAGCTACTATTTTTTATTTTGGACAATTCGATTTATTTTTTTCTGTAATTTTAAACTTTTTTATTTTTTGACATTTTAGATTTATTTATTTTAATTTAATCTTAGGTTGTTTTTTTTAAGTAGTTTTTTATTTTTATTTTAATTTAGTTTTTTATTATTTTATGTAATTGGGGTTAATTTAGGGGGTGTTAGGTTAGGGGGCTTAGTAAATAAATTAGATATTTGCGTTGTAGGGGTATGTCGGTTTAGGAGTTAGTATGTTAATTAGGTTTATTGCGTTGTGGGGGTGGTGGTTTAGGGGTTAATATGTTAATTAGGTTTATTGCGTTGTGGGGGGTTGGTGGTTTAGGGGTTAATATGTTAATTAGGGTTATTGCGTTATGGGGATGGCGGTTTAGGGGTTAATACATTTATTAGTCAGTTTGCAATTTGGGGGGATGGCGGATTAGGGGTTAATAAATGTATTAGATAGATTGCGATGTGGGTGAATGGCGGATTAGGGGTTAATAATTTAATTAAGTATATTGCGTTGTGGGGTTGGCGGTTTAGGGGTTAATACTTTTATTATTAGTTGTGATGTGGGGTGATGGCTGATATAGGGGTTTTTAAGTGTCGGGTTTATTTTTGGTAGGCGGGTTAGACTTTTACGGCGATTTAACTTTTTTTTTTATGTGCCGACATTTTCTAAACTGCCGTAAGTCAATGGCGACTCCAGAAATTTGTATTTACTCACATTTCTGGACATCGCCAGTTTATCCGACTTACAGCAGGTTATGAACTGCCGGCGCGGTTTATGTGATTCCCCGATGTGCAAGGTGAAGTTACGGGCAACGCGGGTTTCAGCGGTTGCGCTGAGGCCTGCACCACATATTTAATCTCGCTGCTAATTGCACAAAAAAGTGCTCAAAGATATGAGGTCTCAGGTGTTAGGAAAAAAGGCTGGCATAGGGTTTTACCATAGAGATACATACATATACATGTCTAAATATGAATTTGTATGTATATACAGGGAGTGCAGAATTATTAGGCAAGTTGTATTTTTGAGGATTAATTTTATTATTGAACAACAACCATGTTCTCAATGAACCCAAAAAACTCATTAATATCAAAGCTGAATAGTTTTGGAAGTAGTTTTTAGTTTGTTTTTAGTTATAGCTATTTTAGGGGGATATCTGTGTGTGCAGGTGACTATTACTGTGCATAATTATTAGGCAACTTAACAAAAAACAAATATATACCCATTTCAATTATTTATTTTTACCAGTGAAACCAATATAACATCTCAACATTCACAAATATACATTTCTGACATTCAAAAACAAAACAAAAACAAATCAGTGACCAATATAGCCACCTTTCTTTGCAAGGACACTCAAAAGCCTGCCATCCATGGATTCTGTCAGTGTTTTGATCTGTTCACCATCAACATTGCGTGCAGCAGCAACCACAGCCTCCCAGACACTGTTCAGAGAGGTGTACTGTTTTCCCTCCTTGTAAATCTCACATTTGATGATGGACCACAGGTTCTCAATGGGGTTCAGATCAGGTGAACAAGGAGGCCATGTCATTAGATTTTCTTCTTTTATACCCTTTCTTGCCAGCCACGCTGTGGAGTACTTGGACGCGTGTGATGGAGCATTGTCCTGCATGAAAATCATGTTTTTCTTGAAGGATGCAGACTTCTTCCTGTACCACTGCTTGAAGAAGGTGTCTTCCAGAAACTGGCAGTAGGACTGGGAGTTGAGCTTGACTCCATCCTCAACTCGAAAAGGCCCCACAAGCTCATCTTTGATTATACCAGCCCAAACCAGTACTCCACCTCCACCTTGCTGGCGTCTGAGTTGGACTGGAGCTCTCTGCCCTTTACCAATCCAGCCACGGGCCCATCCATCTGGCCCATCAAGACTCACTCTCATTTCATCAGTCCATAAAACCTTAGAAAAATCAGTCTTGAGATATTTCTTGGCCCAGTCTTAACGTTTCAGCTTGTGTGTCTTGTTCAGTGGTGGTTGTCTTTCAGCCTTTCTTACCTTGGCCATGTCTCTGAGTATTGCACACCCTGTGCTTTTGGGCACTCCAGTGATGTTGCAGCTCTGAAATATGGCCAAACTGGTGGCAAGTGGCATCTTGGCAGCTGCATGCTTGACTTTTCTCAGTTCATGGGCAGTTATTTTGCACCTTGGTTTTTCCACACGCTTCTTGCGACCCTGTTGACTATTTTGAATGAAACGCTTGATTGTTCGATGATCACGCTTCAGAAGCTTTGCAATTTTAAGAGTGCTGCATCCCTCTGCAAGATATCTCACTATTTTTGACTTTTCTGAGCCTGTCAAGTCCTTCTTTTGACCCATTTTGCCAAAGGAAAGGAAGTTGCCTAATAATTATGCACACCTGATATAGGGTGTTGATGTCATTAGACCACACCCCTTCTCATTACAGAGATGCACATCACCTAATATGCTTAATTGGTAGTAGGCTTTCAAGTCTATACATCTTGGAGTAAGACAACATGCATAAACAGGATGATGTGGTCAAAATACTCATTTGCCTAATAATTCTGCACACAGTGTATATATATATATATATATATATATATATATATATATAAATATATTTATATATACAGTATGTATGTATATATATATATATATATATATGTATGTACACACATATATAAATATATATATATGACTCGCTCTTCCTATTTAACATTGTGAGTCCGGCTGGTGGCCGCTGCCGTGCCTGTTCAAAGCTTTGCTCATTTGATATGTTGTCTTAAAAAAGGCCTGATGTAAGGCCGAAACGTCGACCCTTTAAATAATAAAATTTGAATTAAAGTGAAGGTAAACTTTGATGAATGAAATCCCGTTTTTTAAAATTACTATTAAAAACAGGGGCACTTTTATTCATCAAAGTTTAGAAAGCAGTCGTTTTGTTTACAAACTTACCTTTGTTCTTTTCACAGTCAGGTGCTGGACTTATCTTGTTTGTTGGATATATATATATCTATATGTATATATATAAAGTCATGGCAAAAAATATTAAAAAGTTCAGTTCCATGGGATTCAGCACCACTGTAAATATCAGTGCACGGGTGACAAGGGTAAACTGCAAATACTCCAAGTGTCAATAGAGAAAAACAAATAGTCACCAGCACTGATGTATAGCTTATAAAACTTTTATTGGAGATACACAAAAAGCGACATTTCGGGGCTTAACCCCTTAGTCATGCTAGAGGTACATATACATCATAATGGTCTTTTAAACACAATTCTTGGCGCCAAAATTGTCCACTCTAGGACTCTTGGCTCCATCTAGTGGTCATTTTGTTATATAACTTTTCAAAGTGTTTCAAAGTATTTGTAGCTAATAAAAACATAATTTATGTAAGAACTTACCTGATAAATTCATTTCTTTCATATTAGCAAGAGTCCATGAGCTAGTGACGTATGGGATATACATTCCTACCAGGAGGGGCAAAGTTTCCCAAACATCAAAATGCCTATAAATACACCCCTCACCACACCCACAATTCAGTTTAACGAATAGCCAAGAAGTGGGGTGATAAGAAAAAAGTGCGAAAGCATATAAAATAAGGAATTGGAATAATTGTGCTTTATACAAAAAAATCATAACCACCACAAAAAAGGGCGGGCCTCATGGACTCTTGCTAATATGAAAGAAATGAATTTATCAGGTAAGTTCTTACATAAATTATGTTTTCTTTCATGTAATTAGCAAGAGTCCATGAGCTAGTGACGTATGGGATAATGATTACCCAAGATGTGGATCTTTCCACGCAAGAGTCACTAGAGAGGGAGGGATAAAATAAAGACAGCCAATTCCTGCTGAAAATAATCCACACCCAAAATAAAGTTTAATGAAAAACATAAACAGAAGATTCAAACTGAAACCGCTGCCTGAAGTACTTTTCTACCAAAAACTGCTTCAGAAGAAGAAAATACATCAAAATGGTAGAATTTAGTAAAAGTATGCAAAGAGGACCAAGTTGCTGCTTTGCAAATCTGATCAATCGAAGCTTCATTCCTAAACGCCCAGGAAGTAGAAACTGACCTAGTAGAATGAGCTGTAATCCTTTGAGGCGGAGTTTTACCCGACTCGACATAGGCATGATGAATTAAAGATTTCAACCAAGATGCCAAAGAAATGGCAGAAGCTTTCTGGCCTTTTCTAGAACCGGAAAAGATAACAAATAGACTAGAAGTCTTTCGGAAAGACTTAATAGCTTCAACATAATATTTCAAAGCTCTAACAACATCCAAAGAATGCAACAATTTCTCCTTAGAATTCTTAGGATTAGGACATAATGAAGGAACCACAATTTCTCTACTAATGTTGTTGGAATTCACAACTTTAGGTAAAAATTCAAAAGAAGTTCGCAACACCGCCTTATCCTGATGAAAAATCAGAAAAGGAGACTCACAAGAAAGAGCAGATAATTCAGAGACTCTTCTGGCAGAAGAGATCGCCAAAAGGAACAAAACTTTCCAAGAAAGTAATTTAATGTCCAATGAATGCATAGGTTCAAACGGAGGAGCTTGAAGAGCCCTCAGAACGAAATTCAAACTCCAAGGAGGAGAAATTGATTTAATGACAGGTTTTATACGAACCAAAGCTTGTACAAAACAATGAATATCAGGAAGATTAGCAATCTTTCTGTGAAAAAGAACAGAAAGAGCAGAGATTTGTCCTTTCAAAGAACTTGCGGATAAACCTTTATCTAAACCATCCTGAAGAAACTGTAAAATTCTCGGAATTCTAAAAGAATGCCAAGAAAAATGATGAGAAAGACACCAAGAAATATAAGTCTTCCAGACTCTATAATATATCTCTCTGGATACAGATTTACGAGCCTGTAACATAGTATTAATCACAGAGTCAGAGAAACCTCTTTGACCAAGAATCAAGCGTTCAATCTCCATACCTTTAAATTTAAGGATTTGAGATCCTGATGGAAAAAAGGACCTTGCGACAGAAGGTCTGGTCTTAGCGGAAGAGTCCACGGATGACAAGAGGCCATCCGGACAAGATCCGCATACCAAAACCTGTGAGGCCATGCCGGAGCTACCAGCAGAACAAACGAGCATTCCTTCAGAATCTTGGAGATTACTCTTGGAAGAAGAACTAGAGGCGGAAAGATATAGGCAGGATGATACTTCCAAGGAAGTGATAATGCATCCACTGCCTCCGCCTGAGGATCCCGGGATCTGGACAGATACCTGGGAAGTTTCTTGTTTCGATGAGATGCCATCAGATCTATTTCTGGAAGCTCCCACATTTGAACAATCTGAAGAAATACCTCTGGGTGAAGAGACCATTCGCCCGGATGCAACGTTTGGCGACTGAGATAATCCGCTTCCCAATTGTCTATACCTGGGATATGAACCGCAGAGATTAGACAGGAGCTGGATTCCGCCCAAACCAAAATTCGAGATACTTCTTTCATAGCCAGAGGACTGTGAGTCCCTCCTTGATGATTGATGTATGCCACAGTTGTGACATTGTCTGTCTGAAAACAAATGAACGATTCTCTCTTCAGAAGAGGCCAAGACTGAAGAGCTCTGAAAATTGCACGGAGTTCCAAAATATTGATCGGTAATCTCACATTCTGAGATTCCCAAACTCCTTGTGCCGTCAGAGATCCCCACACAGCTCCCCAACCTGTGAGACTTGCATCTGTTGAAATTACAGTCCAGGTCGGAAGCACAAAAGAAGCCCCCTGAATTAAACGATGGTGATCTGTCCACCACGTTAGAGAGTGTCGTACAATCGGTTTTAAAGATATTAATTGAGATATCTTTGTGTAATCCCTGCACCATTGATTCAGCATACAGAGCTGAAGAGGTCGCATGTGAAAACGAGCAAAGGGGATCGCGTCCGATGCAGCAGTCATAAGACCTAGAATTTCCATGCATAAGGCTACCGAAGGGAATGATTGTGACTGAAGGTTTCGACAAGCTGAAATCAATTTTAGACGTCTCTTGTCTGTCAAAGACAGAGTCATGGACACTGAATCTATCTGGAAACCCAGAAAGGTTACCCTTGTCTGAGGAATCAATGAACTTTTTGGTGAATTGATCCTCCAACCATGATCTTGAAGAAACAACACAAGTCGATTCGTATGAGATTCTGCTAAATGTAAAGACTGAGCAAGTACCAAGATATCGTCCAAATAAGGAAATACCACAATACCCTGTTCTCTGAATACAGACAGAAGGGCACCGAGAACCTTTGTAAAAATTCTTGGAGCTGTAGCTAGGCCAAACAGCAGAGCCACAAACTGGTAATGCTTGTCCAGAAAAGAGAATCTCAGGAACTGATAATGATCTGGATGAATCGGAATATGCAGATATGCATCCTGTAAATCTATTGTGGACATATAATGCCCTTGCTGAACAAAAGGCAAGATAGTCCTTACAGTTACCATTTTCAACGTTGGTATCCTTACATAATGATTCAATATTTTTAGATCCAGAACTGGTCTGAAGGAATTCTCCTTCTTTGGTACAATGAAGAGATTTGAATAAAACCCCATCCCCTGTTCCAGAACTGGAACTGGCATAATTACTCCAGCCAACTCTAGATCTGAAACACAATTCAGAAATGCTTGAGCTTTCACTGGATTTACTGGGACACGGGAAAGAAAAAATCTCTTTGCAGGAGGTCTCATCTTGAAACCAATTCTGTACCCTTCTGAAACAATGTTCTGAATCCAAAGATTGTGAACAGAATTGATCCAAATTTCTTTGAAAAAACGTAACCTGCCCCCTACCAGCCGAGCTGGAATGAGGGCCACACCTTCATGTGGACTTAGAAGCTGGCTTTGCTTTTCTAGAAGGCTTGGATTTATTCCAGACTGGAGATGGTTTCCAAACTGAAACTGCTCCTGAGGATGAAGGATCAGGCTTTTGTTCTTTGTTGAAACGAAAGGAACGAAAACGATTATTAGCCCTGTTTTTACCCTTAGATTTTTTTATCCTGTGGTAAAAAAGTTCCTTTCCCACCAGTAACAGTTGAGATAATAGAATCCAACTGAGAACCAAATAATTTGTTACCCTGGAAAGAAATGGAAAGTAGAGTTGTTTTAGAAGCCATATCAGCATTCCAAGTTTTAAGCCATAAAGCTCTTCTAGCTAAAATAGCTAGAGACATAAACCTGACATCAACTCTGATAATATCAAAAATGGCATCACAGATAAAATTATTAGCATGTTGAAGAAGAATAATAATATTAAGAGAATCATGATCTGTTACTTGTTGCGCTAAAGTTTCCAACCAAAAAGTTGAAGCTGCAGCAACATCAGCCAATGATATAGCAGGTCTAAGAAGATTACCTGAACACAGATAAGCTTTTCTTAGAAAGGATTCAATTTTCCTATCTAAAGGATCCTTAAACGAAGTACCATCTGACGTAGGAATAGTAGTACGTTTAGCAAGGGTAGAAATAGCCCCATCAACTCTAGGGATTTTGTCCCAAAATTCTAATCTGTCAGACGGCACAGGATATAATTGCTTAAAACGTTTAGAAGGAGTAAATGAATTACCCAATTTATCCCATTCTCTGGAAATTACTTCAGAAATAGCACTAGGAACAGGAAAAACTTCTGGAATAACCACAGGAGATTTAAAGACCTTATCTAAACGTTTAGAATTAGTATCAAGAGGACCAGAATCCTCAATTTCTAAAGCAATTAGTACTTCTTTAAGTAAAGAACGAATAAATTCCATTTTAAATAAATATGAAGATTTATCAGCATCAATCTCTGAGACAGAATCCTCTGAACCAGAAGAGTCATCAGAATCAGAATGATGATGTTCATTTAAAAATTCATCTGTATAAAGAGAAGTTTTAAAAGATTTTTTATGTTTACTAGAAGGAGGAATAACAGACATAGCCTTCTTGATGGATTCTGAAACAAAATCTCTTATGTTATCAGGAACATTCTGAACCTTAGATGTTGATGGAACTGCAACAGGTAATGGTACATTACTAAAGGAAATATTATCTGCATTAACAAGTTTGTCATGACAATTAATACAAACAACAGCTGGAGGAATAGCTACCAAAAGTTTACAGCAGATACACTTAGATTTGGTAGTTCCAGCACCAGACAGCGATTTTCCTGAAGTATCTTCTGACTCGGATGCAACGTGAGACATCTTGCAATATGTAAGAGAAAAAACAACATATAAAGCAAAATAGATCAAATTCCTTAAATGACAGTTTCAGGAATGGGAAAAAATGCCAATGAACAAGCTTCTAGCAACCAGAAGCAAAGAAAAAATGAGACTTAAATAATGTGGAGACAAAAGCGACGCCCATATTTTTTAGCGCCAAATAAGACGTCCACATTATTTGGCGCCTAAATGCTTTTTGGCGCCAAAAATGACGTCACATCCGGAACGCCGACATCTTTGGCGCAAAAGAACGTCAAAAATGAAGCATTTTCAGCCCCCGCGAGCCTAACAGCCCACAGGGAAAAAAAGTCAAATTTTTAAGGTAAGAAAAAATAATTGATTCAAGTGCATTATCCCAAATATGAAACTGACTGTTTGAAAATAAGGAATGTTGAACATCCTGAGTCAAGGCAAATAAATGTTTGAATACATATATTTAGAACTTTATAAACAAAGTGCCCAACCATAGCTTAGAGTGTCACAGAAAATAAGACTTACTTACCCCAGGACACTCATCTACATGTTTGTAGAAAGCCAAACCAGTACTGAAACAAAAATCAGCAGAGGTAATGGTATATAAATAAGAGTATATCGTCGATCTGAAAAGGGAGGTAAGAGATAAATCTCTACGACCGATAACAGAGAACCTATGAAATAGATCCCGTAGAAGGAGATCACTGCATTCAAAATAGGCAATACTCTCCTCACATCCCTCTGACATTCACTGCACGCTGAGAGGAAAACCGGGCTCCAACCTGCTGCGGAGCGCATATCAACGTAGAATCTAGCACAAACTTACTTCACCACCTCCATAGGAGGCAAAGTTTGTAAAACTGAATTGTGGGTGTGGTGAGGGGTGTATTTATAGGCATTTTGAGGTTTGGGAAACTTTGCCCCTCCTGGTAGGAATGTATATCCCATACGTCACTAGCTCATGGACTCTTGCTAATTACATGAAAGAAAACAATATAACAAACCTGTACAGAATGGCAGTAATATTATACAATGTTATTCTAATTATTAAGTTACTACTTTTTTTTATAAACCTTTTTGCCTTGAATCCTCAACTGAATGCTAACAGTGTAATACTCTTCTAAAATTAAGACACAAAATCTTAATAAATACATAGGTAAATTCCATAAGGGGAGCTACATGTAATTTGATAAAACTAATGGGAATAGAATATTAGTTAGATGGTATGATAGATGGTCAAAGGCATAAATCAAAAAGGAACAAATCAAAAGAAACAAGATAGATCAAAATCTCTTAGGAATGAGGGTCTCTAACTTGTGGATCTACCACATCTCTTTCTGTTTTAATATTTTTTCCCTATCCATTCCATTTCTAAGTACCTTGATTTGTTCTATGATCTGCCACCTCAGTTGGCTTATGCTGTGACCATGTTCCAGAAAATGTTTTGACAGTGGGGACTCTAGATTTTTTTCTCCTAATGTTAGAGCGGTTGACTCAGCCGCTCCTTGACTTTTTGAGTAGTTTCCCCTAAGTAAAAAAGGGAACAAGGGCATTTGATCAGGTATATCACAAAGTTACTATCACAGGTATAAAAGCCCTCAATATTGAAACGTCTTCCACTATGTGGATGGAAAAAATTGGGGCCTTTGATAATTGAGCTGCAACTCACGCAGCCAAGACAAGGGTAGCTACCATTCCTCTTACTACCTATATAGGATTGTTTGTCTCTATTACCTGGACCTATATCTGTTTTTACTAGATGGTCACGTATATTTCTGACCCTTCTGTAGGCCATAAGAGGGGGTTCCTTGAAAAAATCTATGTGTTGGGTACAATCTCTGAGTATTTGCCAGTGTTTCCTTATAACTTTGGTAATCATATTATTATGTGGATAATATTATGAGACAAAAACTAATCTGTCATTTTTGTTCTTCTTGTACACCTTAGGGATAGGGTTTTGGATCTCTTTGATTTTTTTTATTAATCAGGCTTAATGGATAGCCCCTTTTCAAAAATTTCATAGTCATCTCTTAAAGTCTTTTTTCCCTATTTTCCTTTTCACTGACTATTCTTTGTACCCTGAGCAACTGACTCTTGGGTAAAGAATCTATTAGTCTTCTAGAGTGAAAACTACCATCGTGTTTTGAACAGATCATTCTCATAGACTAATCTCTCCTCAATTCATTCATGTAGATATTGTCGTATGATGGGGCAACATTGGAACCCATAGCCGTTCCTTTGATTTGGACAAACCATTCCTCCTGGAAGAGAAAAAAATTCCAGTATAAAATTAAACTCAACAGTTTTTCAATGAATTGGCACTGGGCTTTAGTGTATCTGCCACTCACCATGAGAACTTTATTGATAATTGCTATACCTGTCTCATGTTTAATGGATGTGTATAGGCTCTTAAAATCCATGGTGAATAGCAGGTACCTATTGGAGGGAAACTCATTTTTTTACTTTTTCCAGGAAATGACCTGTGTCTTTCAAATAGCTAGCCATTTTGCTACCTCTGGTTGTAATAATTTATCGATATATATGGAAATGTTGGTGTAGGCAGAATCTACCCAGGAAACAATGGGTCTCCCAGGGGGTCTGGTAAGGTCTTTGTGGACCTTAGGGACAGTACAAAAATATAGGGTTTCTAGTGTTTTCTACGTATAGATACTCAGACAGTTTTTGCTCTACGATGCCACATTCTACAGATTGATTTGAAATGTATTTAATCTCTTTTTGTATCTTTTGTAATGGATTAAATTGAATCCTCCTGTATGTCTGTGGATCATAGAGTTGTTCTTTTATCTCATTAACATAGTATTGTTTAGAAAAAATATTAAAACAGAAAGAGATGTGGTGGATCCACAAGTTAGAGACTCTCATTCCTAAGGGTCTCAACAGAGATTTTGATCTATCGTTATTCTTTTGATTTGTTCCTTTTTTATTTATGCCTTTGACCATCTATCATACCATCTAACTAATATTTTATTCCCATTAGTTTTGTCAAATTACATGTAGTTCCTCTTATGGAATTTACCTATGTACTTATTAAGATTTTTTGTCTAAATTTTAGAAGAGTATTAATTACACTGTTAACATTCAGTTGAGGATTCAAGGCAAAAAGGTTTATAAAAAGTAGTAACTTAATAATTAGAATACCATTGTATAATATGACTGCCATTCTGTACAGGTTTGTTATATTGTTTTTATTAGCTACATATACTTTGAAACACTTTGAAAAGTTATATAACAAAATGACCACTAGATGGAGCCAAGAGTCCTAGAGTGGACAATTTTGGCGCCGAGAATTGTATTTAAAAGACCATTATGATGTATATGTACCTTTAGCATGACTAAGGGGTTAAGCCCCGAAATGTCACTTGTTATGTATCTCCAATAATAGTTTTATAAGCTATACATCAGTGCTGGTGACTATTTGTTTTTCTCTATAGCCAAAACTATTGACACCCCTGTATTTCTGTCATATAATGCACCATAAAATTGTTGCAATTACAAATGTTTAGGCATTCTCATGTTTATTTCTTTTGTTTTTATTGGTATGACACAAAAAAGTGGAGAAAAAACCCCCAAATCTGACACATTCCACGCAAAACTCCAAAAATGGACTGGACAAAATTATTGGCACCCTCAATTTAATATTTGGTAGCACATCCCTTGGAAAAAATAACTGAAATCAATCGCTTCCTGTAACCATCGTGAGTTTCTTACACCTCTGTACTGTAATTTTGGACCACTCTTCTTTCACCAACTGCTTCAGGTCTCTCAGGTTGCAAGGGTTCCTTTTCCCAAATGCTGTTTTGAGATCTCTCCACGGATGTTCTATGGGATTGAGTTCCGGACTCATTGCTAGCCAGTTCAGTATTCTCCAGCGCTTTGATATGCAAGATGTCCTAAAAGACAAAAAATTAAGAGGCGCCTAATGCTGCAATATCATTTGGTGTAAAAGTTCACAACACATCGATACACAGGATACTCAAAAAGGAGATGCACACACAGTGCAGTATAGGCGAGCCGAGACTTCTGAGCCATTCGGCTGACTCACACCCCACGCCAAGGATTCAGCAACGCCGTACAAGCCTCACCACTCGCGTCACAGGTTGCTTCACTCACTCCCAATCAGATGTGAGAAGGAAACCCTCTTGCCGGGTAATATCACCGCAATTGTATTTAGCGGATCAGAGGCCAAATAGTCCCAAAACAAGAGCAGGGGTACAAAGCGAGGTCATATAAAAAAAAGGATTTATTAAAAAAATGTAAAAACATATGGATATACACAGCAACGCGTTTCTCGGCACAAGCTGCCGTTTCGTTAGGCTGTAATCTAATACTAAGACTCTTGCTCTATTTGTACTTCTCATGTCCAATCAAAAAATGCTTTGTCTTAAACCATTTCAGGGTGCTTCTTGACGTGTGCTTTGGGTCATTGTCCTGCTGTAAGACCCATGACCTCTGACGGAGACCCAACTTTCTGACACTGTGCCCTACATTGCACCACAGAATTCTTTGGTAGTCTTCAGATTTCATAATGCCATGCACACAGTCAAGACATCCAGTGCCTGAAGCAGCAAAGCAACCCCAAAACATCAGTGAACCTCCATCATGTTTGACTGTAGGGACTGTATTCTTTTCTTTAAAAGCCTCATTTCTTTTTCTGAAAACAGTAGATTGATGGGCTTTACCAATAAGCTGTATTTTTGTTTCGTCTGTCCACCGCACATTCTCCCAAAAGGATTTTGGCTTCCTCAGGTAAGTTTTGGCAAACTCCAATCTGGCTTTTTTATTTTTCTGTGTCAGCAGTGGGGTCCTCCTGGGTATCCTTTTCATTCTTTTCATTTAGATGGCGATGTATAGTACCTTGTGCCTGAAGGTCAGCTTGAATTTGTCTGGAAGTTGATCGAGGTTCTTTATCCACTATTCGAACAATCCATTGTTGCAATCTTTGATCAATTTTTCTCTTTCATCCACCTCCAGGGAGATTAGCTACAGTGCCATGGGCTGTAAACTTCTGGACAATGTTGCACACAGTGTACACAGGAACATTAAGCTCTCTGGAGATGGAATTGTAACCTTAAAGGGACACTGAACCCAATTTTTTTCTTTCATGATTCAGATAGAGCATGCAATTTTAAGCAACTTTCTAATTTACTCCTATTATCAATTTTTCTTTGTTCTCTTTCTATGTTTATTTGAAAAATAAGGCATCTAAGCTATTTGTTTAGTTCAGAACCCTGGAAAGCACTTATTCATTGGTGGATGAATTTATGCACCAATCAGCAAGAACAACCCAGGTTGTTCACCAAAAATGGGCCGGCATCTAAACTTACATTCTTGCATTTCAAATAAAGATACCAAGAGAATAAAGAAAATTTGATAATAGGAGTAAATTAGAAAGTTGCTTAAAATTGCATGCTCTATCTGAATCACAAAAGAAAAAAATTGGATTCAGTGTCCCTTTAAGATTGTCCGTGCTTTATCTCAATTTTTGTTCTCAAATCCTCAAACAAATATGTTCTGCTCTTTCTCTTCTCCATGCTCAGTGTGGCACACAGAGACACACAACAGAAATGTTGAGTCAATTTTTCACCATTTTAACTGGTTGCCGGTGTGATTTCTATATTGTCAGCACCTGTTAATTGATACAGGTGAGTTTAATTAAAAATTACAGGAGCATCACAAACTTGGCATGCAATTATTTTTACGTGGAATGTGTCAGATTTGCCTTTTTTTCTGCACTTTTTTGTGTCATACCACTACAAACAAAATAAATAAACATGAGAATGGGCGAAGTGGTGCATTAACTGACAGAAATGCAAGGGTGCCAATATTTTGGCCATTACTGTGTGTGTGTATATATAAATATATATATATATATATATATATATATATATATATGTATGTGTGTGTGTGTGTGTATATATGTATTTACAGACATATATAGACACATATATAGAAGTGCATTAGAGCCCTTTGCAGTTAAGTAGAGGAAAACATGTAAAATCATATTTATGCAATATTCATATTTAATAAAGTGTTATACCGTGCATTTACAGTAAATATTTCACACTCCAATGTTCTGCACATAGCAGAATATGTTCTAAGTATTTAGAAATATATATTCATATATATATATATATATATATATATATATATATATATATATATATATATATATATATATATATATGTCACGGATACTGGGCTCCAATGGTTAAACCCCTACCCCCCTACATCCTCACCCCTGTTGTTTCTCAGTGGTTTTGGGCTCCTCAGAGCAACCACAATCTATGGAAGATTTTGTTTGCTTGTTTTGTGTGATGGATACCCCGGCTACCCCGACTGGGTAGCTCCACTAAACGGGTCCTGCTTCCTCCCTGCTGACTGCAGCTAAGTAGCTGGCAAGTGACCACAGCCTGTAGCCACCCCTGATGCCCGACAGCACCTGTACTCAGGGTCCCACCCGTGGCAGACTCCGGCTACCCAGACTAGGTAGCTCTGCCAGAGGGTCCTTCCTCTGCCTGGAACAGGCTGCTATGTAGCCCAGGAAAGTAATTTTAGCAGGAGCCCACCCAAATAACTAGACATACAAGCATTCAGGTGAAACAGGAACTGATTTTATTGAAAACACACACTCCTTTTATACACAGAGCTCATCTTGATAAGACAAAGGACAATCCGACAATTTTCCCGCCATTCCCACCCCTCCAGACGGACCGGCACCTCCATAGCAGCCACAGTCCCAGGACACAAGGGTGGCAGTTTTGGGGCAATCCCGGTGGAGTGGCAGCACTTCCAGGGTGTCATTTTAAAGCTCTCGATCCCCAGATGCCACAGTCCAAATATCAGCATGATTAGTTGGGGATCGGAATCGGAGTTATAGTCTGTTGAAACTATGGGGTTAGGGGTGTCCAAAACCCCTGGTTCCCAAAGGAGCTCCCCTCCGATAATTCCCCCAGCTCTTGTCCTCCCTAGGGGCTACCAATCCCCAAAAGAGCGGAGCTCTGGGGCAAAGGGCTGCTGGAGCAGCCAGGGGTAAAGTTAGCGGGTGTCCTGCTGTCCTGTGGCCGATCGGGAGTTCCAGGAGCCCGGCCAGCCTGAGAGGGGTTAGGCGGGTGTCTGTTGTGAGGCGGCCGACCGGGAGTTCCAGGAGCCCCACCAGCCTAGGAGGGTTTTCCCGGTCATAGACCAGCTCTTCTCTTAACACAAAAACAAGCCAACAAAAGCAAACAAAAAGCTGCCAGAGATTGTGGTTGCTCTGAGGACCCCAGAACCGCTGAGAAACAACAGGGGTGAGGTTGTAGGGGGTAGGGGTTTATCCCTTGCAGCCCGGTATCCGTGACATCTCCCCCCCCCCCTCCAGTTCGGCAGACCCGGCTAGACCCTTAACGGGTTGGCCTGGGGCTGTACGATGGTGGCCCTCCACTTCTCGGTTGCTGGGAGAGGTTATCCCATCTCTCCTGAGCTTAGGGCATCCTGGGGGGTTCCTGCTGGCGTTTATACCCTGCGCCCTGGGCGCAGGGATAGTCACATAATGCAATGTCCCAAACAAGTTTGCTAAGGCCGGCTCCCAAACAATTGCTGTCCCACAAGTTCCAGTGTCCTTAATTTCCATGGCCACACTCCCTCTCTCTGTGACTACCTCCGCTCCCAGGGGATGGTTCTGCCTCTGGGGAGAGAGACCGACTGTCTACTCTCCCTGCTCCTGGCTCTGCCACTGGGGAGAGAGACCGACTGTCTCCTCTCCCGGGAAGGGGTTCTGCCATTGGGAAGAGTTATCGGCATCCGTTTCTCCCTGCAAGGGGTTCTGTGTAAGGGGAGGAAGGACGACTACCTTCGCTCCCAGGGGATGGCTCTGCCACTGGGGAGAGAGACCGACGGTCTCCTCTCCCGGCTCCTGGCTCTGCTGCTGGGGAGAGAGACCAACTGTCTCCTCTCCCGGGAAGGGGTTCTGCTGCTGGGGAGAGTTATCGGCATCCGTTTCTCCCTGCAAGGGGTTTTGTGTAAGGGGAGGGAGGACAACTACCTCCTCTCCCTGATTTACTAGAGCTGCTGCAGGGGCTGGGCAGAGGCTGGCGGCTCTCTGCCCTGTTGCCATCGCTTCTGCTAGGGTGGCCCCCTGGTCCAAGACCATAAGCTCGAAGCCAGACTGCTGATCAGGATCCATCAGCCCTGGTTCCCTTTTTCTTGGTTGCCCCTCCTCCATGGTCGAGCTCCATGAATCCCAGAGGGCTGCACCCCAGATCTGTATACCCTTGGCACGCTGCTCAACGAGATCTAGCAGCCTCTTGTATTCTTTGACCAGTGCCTCTTCCTGGTCAATTTTAAAATCCAGATCGTCTAGCAGTCAGGTTTCCTCCAAGAGATCCAGCAGTTCCTCTTGGAGCCCAGAGATATCCTCCAGACCCTGGTCCATCTTGCTCCCAAACTGTGGGTCCTCTGTCCTTTTTATAAATAGCAATCCAGGGCTGCCGAAGCCAAAGCCCTCTGTGGGGGAGTCATCCTCCAGCCATGGCTGCACTTGTATAGCGAGCCATTTTAGGGCCCGATAGCCGTCCTCCACCCACAACTTTTGCTGGATCAGTCTATGTAGAAGAGATAGCCATTCCTTCTTTGGCTGTTTTCCCAGGAAAGGCACTCTCACGGTCCGCCGAACCCAGAACCTTGTGTCATTCGTAGGGAGGACCTTTCCATTGTCCCGCTCCTGTTGAAAAGCTTCCCACCTGAGGTCCATGCGGATCAGGTCCCTCTGTTCTGTTGGTAAATAGAACCGTCCAGCTTTGCCAGCACCTCCTGTACTCTCCTTAGAAATTCGACTTCCATAGTTACCGGCTACTGTGACCCTTCTCCTCTGTCAGCAAGAATTATGTGGAAGAAGCAGTTCCCACCGCTGCCAGCCAATGTGACGGATACCCCGGCTACCCTGACTGGGTAGCTCCACCAAACGGGTCCTGCTACCTCCCTGCCGACTGCAGCTATGTAGCTGGCAAATGACCACAGCCTGTAGCCACCCCTGATGCCCGACAGCACCAGTACTCAGGGTCCCATCCTGTGGCAGACTCCGGCTACCCAGACTAGGTAGCTATGCCAGAGGGTCCTTCCTCTTCCTGGAACAGGCTGCTATGTAGCCCAGGAAAGTGATTTTAGCAGGAGCCCACCAAAATAACTAGCCATACTAGCATTCAGGTGAAACAGGAACTGATTTTATTGAAAACACACACTCCTTTTATACACACATCTCATCTTGATAAGACAAAGGACAATCCCACAATTTTTCTGCCATTCCCACCCCTCCAGACGGACCGGCACCTCCATAGCAGCCACAGTCCCAGGACACAGGGGTGGCGGTTTCGGGGTGATCCCGGTGGAGCGGCAGCACTTCCAGGGTGTCATTTTAAAGCTTCCTTATTGGGGACTGGAGTTACAGTCCATTGAAATTATGGGGTTAGGGGTGTCCAAAACCCCTGGTTCCCAAAGGAGCTCCCCTCCAATAATTCCCCCAGCTCTTGTCCGCCCTAGGGGCTACCAATCCCCAAAAGAGCGGAGCTCTGGGGCAAAGGGCTGCTTGAGCGACAAGGGGTAAATTTAGCTGGTGTCCTGCTGACCTGTGGCCGACCGGGAGTTCCAGGAGCCCGGCCAGCCTAGGAGGGTTTTCCCGGTCATAGGCCAGCTCTTCTCTTAACACAAAAACAAGCCAACAAAAGCAAACAAAAACCTTTCAGAGATTGTGGTTGCTCTGAGGAGCCCAAAACCACTGAGAAACAACAGGGGTGAGGTTGTAGGGGGTAGGGGTTTAACCCTTGCAGCCCGGTATCCGTGACATTTTGTGTTCTAAACTTGTTAAGAGAAGAGCTGATGTATGACTGGGAAAACCCTCCTAGGCTGGCCGGGCTTCTGGAAATCCCGGTCGGCCACCTCACAACTGAAACCCGCCTAACCCCAACTCAGGCTGGCCGGGCTCCTGGAACTCCCGGTCGGCCACAGAACAGCAGGACACCCGCTAAATTTATCTCTGGTCACTCCAGCAACCATGTGTCCCAGAGCTCTGCTCTTTTGGGGATTAGTAGCCCCGAGGGAGGACAAGAAGTGGGGGAATTACCGGAGGGGAGCTCCTTTGGGAACCAGGGTTTTTTGACACCCCTACCACTATAACTTCAACGGGCTGTATCTCCGGTCCAAAGGGACAAATCACGCTGATTTTTGGACATTGGAGGTTTAAAATGACAACCTGGAAGTGCCGCCGCTCCCTCAGGATCACCCCGAAACTTCCACCCATGTGTCCTGGGATTCTGTGGGACTGTGGCTGCTGTGGAGGTGCCGGTCTGTCTGGAGGGGCGGGAATGGCGGGAAAATTGTGGGATTGTCCAGTATCTTATCAAGATGAGCTTTGTGTATAAAAGGAGTGTGTGTTTTCAATAAAAGGAGTTCCTGCTTCACCTGACTGCTAGTATGTCTAGTTATTTAGGTGGGCTCCTGCTAAAATCACTTTCCTGGGCTACTTAGCAGCCTGTTCCAGGCAGCAGAAGGACACTCTGGCAGAGCTACCTAGTCTGGGCAGCCGGAGTCTGCCACAGAGTGGGACCCTGAGTACCAGTGCTGTTGGGCATCAGGGGTGGATACAGGCTGTGGTCACTTGCCAGCTACATAGCTGCAGTCCGCAGGGAGGTAGCAGGACCCGTTTGGCGGAGCTACCCAGTCGGGGTAAGCGGGGTATCCGTCACATTAGCTGGCAGCGGTGGGATCTGCTTCTTCCACATGATTCCTGCTGACAGAGGAGAAGGGCCACAGTAGCCGGTAACTATGGAAGTCGAATTTCTAAGGAGAATACAGGGGGCGCTGGCCCAACTGGATGGTCCTATTTACCAACAGGATGTGCTGGAAAAGAGGGACCTGCTCTGCCGGGACCTCTGGCTCTACAGTAATACCTTATTTTATTGCACTTTGCAGATATTGCTCTTTTTACAATTTGACTATGTGTGGCAATTCTGTGTTGAGCTAGTCTATCGTCACAATTTTTCCAACATATATACACAAATAAACACATAAATACACAGATATACACACCATCAGCAAAAAGATTATGACTCGCTGAAGGCTCGAATGATGGTTAGCATTTTTTAGCAATAAACAATTTTTTAATTAAGGTTTGTACGTACATAGTTTTTTAGACGCAATGCTATTGCACACTTACTAGACTACAGTATCGTGTAAATATAACTTTTATATGCACTGAGAAACAAAAAATGAGTCTGAGTCACTTTATTGCTGTGTTCTGGAACTGAAACCGCAATATATCCAAGGTACGCCTGTACCTTTATATAATCAGCATCTGAGAAAGGGGAGTGTCCCCCCGAAACGTCACGCTTATTTCATTAAAAACATTTTGAAAAGACCAGTGAGTGCCTTCATATATCTTGTATATACTGTATATATATATATATATATATATATATATATATATATATAGATAGATAATGTATTGTTCCAAAATACCATCATATATATGTAGAAATATGTATTTATGAATAAATAGAACATATTCTTCAATGTGATGAACATTGGAATATCGGATTAGCGCATTTATGAATATGCAATCGTGTTTTTTTCCACATTTTTGCTGCATTGACTTCTATGGGGGAATAGGTTATCGTGTGCACGATATTGTAAGTTTG
The DNA here is from genome assembly GCF_027579735.1 of Bombina bombina. NCBI lineage: Eukaryota > Metazoa > Chordata > Amphibia > Anura > Bombinatoridae > Bombina > Bombina bombina. The sequence goes on along the minus strand of NC_069505.1, from coordinate 399,945,509 downwards.
GCTTTGTACGAGCGTCGAGTTAACCCATTAGCAAAAACATAATTTATGTAAGAACTTACCTGATAGGTTCATTTCTTTCATATTGGCAAGAGTCCATGAGCTAGTGACGTATGGGATATACATTCCTACCAGGAGGGGCAAAGTTTCCCAAACCTCAAAATGCCTATAAATACACCCCCCACCACACCCACAATTCAGTTTAACGAATAGCCAAGAAGTGGGGTGATAAGAAAGGAGCAAAAGCATCAACAAGGAATTGGAATAATTGTGTTTTATACAAAAAAATCATAACCACCACAAAAAGGGTGGGCCTCATGGACTCTTGCCAATATGAAAGAAATGAACCTATCAGGTAAGTCCTTACATAAATTATGTTTTCTTTCATGTAATTGGCAAGAGTCCATGAGCTAGTGACGTATGGGATAGCAAATACCCAAGATGTGGAACTCCACGCAAGAGTCACTAGAGAGGGATGGATAAAAATAAAGACAGCCAATTCCGCTGAAAAAAGAATCCACAACCCAAATCAAAAAGTTTTAATCTTTATAATGAAAAAAACTGAAATTATAAGCAGAAGAATCAAACTGAAACAGCTGCCTGAAGAACTTTTCTACCAAAAACTGCTTCTGAAGAAGAGAAAACATCAAAATGGTAGAATTTAGTAAAAGTATGTAAAGAAGACCAAGTTGCTGCTTTGCAAATCTGATCAACAGAAGCTTCATTCTTAAAAGCCCAGGAAGTGGAAACTGACCTAGTAGAATGAGCCGTAATCCTCTGAGGCGGGGATTTACCCGACTCCAAATAAGCATGATGAATCAAAAGCTTTAACCAAGATGCCAGAGAAATGGCAGAAGCCTTCTGACCTTTCCTAGAACCAGAAAAGATAACAAATAGACTAGAAGTCTTTCTGAAATCTTTAGTAGCTTCAACATAATATTTCAAAGCTCTAACCACGTCCAAAGAATGTAAAGATCTTTCCAAAGAATTCTTAGGATTAGGACACAACGAAGGGACAACAATTTCTCTACTAATGTTGTTGGAATTCACAACTTTAGGTACAAATTTAAAAGAAGTCCGCAAAACCGCCTTATCCTGATGAAAAATCAGAAAAGGAGATTCACGAAAGAGCAGATAATTCAGAAACTCTTCTAGCAGAAGAGATGGCCAAAAGAAACAATACTTTCCAAGAAAGTAATTTAATGTCCAGAGAATGCATAGGCTCAAACGGAGGAGCCTGTAAAGCCTTCAATACTAAATTAAGATTCCAAGGAGGAGAAATTGGCTTAATGACAGGCTTGATACGAACCAAAGCCTGTACAAAACAATGAATGTCAGGAAGATTAGCAATTTTTCTGTGAAACAGAACAGAAAGAGCAGAGATTTGTCCTTTCAAGGAACTTGCAAACAAACTCTTATCCAAACCATCCTGAAGAAACTGTAAAATTCTAGGAATTCTAAAAGAATGCCAAGAAAATTTATGAGAAGAACACCATGAAATGTAAGTCTTCCAAACTCGGTAATAAATCTTTCTAGACACAGATTTGCGAGCCTGCAACATAGTATTAATCACTGAGTCAGAGAAACCTGACTAGGCACTAAACGTTCAATCTCCATACCTTCAAATTTAATGATTTGAGATCCTGATGGAAAAATGGACCTTGAGATAGAAGGTCTGGCCTTAACGGAAGTGGCCAAGGTTGGCAACTGGACATTCGAACAAGATCTGCATACCAAAACCTGTGTGGCCATGCTGGAGCCACCAGCAGTACAAATTAACGCTCCATTATGATTTTGGAAATCACTCTTGGAAGAAGAACTAGAGGCGGAAAGATATAAGCAGGTTGATAATTCCAAGGAAGTGACAACGCATCCACTGCTTCCGCCTGAGGATCCCTGGACCTGGACAGATACCTGGGAAGTTTCCTGTTTAGATGAGAAGCCATCAGATCTATTTCTGGAAGCCCCCACATCTGAACAATCTGAAGAAACACATCTGGGTGAAGAGACCATTCTCCCGGATGTAAAGTCTGGCGACTGAGATAATCCGCTTCCCAATTGTCTATACCTGGGATATGGATCGCAGAGATTAGACAGGAGCTGGATTCCGCCCATGCAAGTATCCGAGATACTTCTTTCATAGCTTGAGGACTGTGAGTCCCACCTTGATGATTGACATACGCCACGGTTGTGACATTGTCTGTCTGAAAACAAATAAACGGTTCTCTCTTCAGAAGAGGCCAAAACTGAAGAGCTCTGAGAATCTCACGGAGTTCCAAAATATTGATTGGTAATCTCGCCTCTTGAGATTTCCAAACCCCCTGCGCTGTCAGAGATCCCCAGACAGCTCCCCAACCTGAAAGACTTGCATCTGTTGAGATCACAGTCCAGGTTGGACGAACAAAAGAGGCCCCCTGGACCAAACGGTGGTGATCTAACCACCAAGTCAGAGATAGTCGAATTTTGGGATTTAAGAATATTAATTGTGATATCTTTGTATAATCCCTGCACCATTGGTTCAGCATACAAAGCTGAAGAGGTCTCATGTGAAAACGAGCAAAGGGGATCGCGTACGATGCTGCAGTCATGAGACCTAAAACCTCCATGCACATAGCTACTGAAGGGAATGACTGAGACTGAAGGTTCCGACAAGCTGAAACCAATATCAGACGTCTTTTGTCTGTTAGAGACAAAGTCATGGATACTGAATCTATTTGGAATCCTAAAAAGGTTACCCTTGTCTGAGGAATCAAGGAACTTTTTGGTAAATTGATCCTCCAACCATGTCTTTGAAGAAACAACACTAGTTGATTTGTGTGAGATTCTGCAGAATGTAAAGACTGAGCAAGTACCAATATATTGTCCAAATAAGGAAACACAGCAATACCCCGCTCTGTGATTACAGAGAGTAGGGCACCGAGAACCTTTGAAAAAATCCTTGGAGCTGTTGCTAGGCCAAAAGGAAGAGCAACAAATTGGTAATGCTTGTCTAGAAAAGAGAATCTCAGGAACTGATAATGATCTGGATGAATCGGAATATGACGATAAGCATCCTGTAAGTCTATTGTGGACATATAATGCCCTTGCTGAACAAAAGGAAGAATAGTCCTTATAGTCACCATTTTGAATGTTGGTATTCTTACATAACGATTCAAAATTTTTAGATCCAGAACTGGTCTGAAAGAATTCTCTTTCTTTGGAACAATGAACAGATTTGAATAAAACCCCAGACCCCGTTCCAGATATGGAACTGGCACAATTACCCCGGATAACTCCAGGTCTGAAACACACTTCAGGAAAGCCTGAGCCTTTACTGGGTTCACTGGAATGTGTGAGAGAAAGAAACTTCTCACAGGCAGTCTTACCTTGAAACCTATTCTGTACCCTTGAGAAACAATGTTCTGAATCCAATGATTTTGGATTGAATTGATCCAAACATCCTTGAAAAATCGAAGTCTGCCCCCTACCATCTGCGCTGGAATGAGGGCCGCATCTTCATGCAGACTTGGGGGCTGGTTTTGATTTTCTAAAAGGCTTGGATTTATTCCAGACTGGAGAAGGCTTCCAATTGGAAACCGTTCCTTTAGGGGAAGGGTCAGGTTTCTGTTCCTTATTCTGACAAAAGGAACGAAAACGGTTAGCAGCCCTAAATTTACCCTTAGATTTTTTATCCTGAGGCAAAAAGGCTCCCTTCCCCCCAGTGACAGTTGAAATTATAGAATCCAACTGAGAACCAAATAATTTATTACCTTGGAAAAATAGAGATAGCAATGTTGACTTAGAAGTCATATCCGCATTCCAAGATTTAAGCCATAAAGCTCTTCTAGCTAAAATAGCTAAAGACATATACCTGACATCAATTCTAAATGATATAAAAAATGGCATCACAAATGAAATTATTAGCATGTTGCATTAGCTTATCAATGCTATACACATTAGGATCTGGTACTTGTTGCGCTAAAGTTTCCAACCAAAAAGTTGAAGCTGCAGCAACATCAGCCAAAGAAATAGCAGGCCTAAGAAGATGACCTGAACATAAATAAGCCTTCCTTAGATAAAATTCAAGCTTCCTATCTAAAGGATCTTTAAAAGAAGCAAGAGTAGAGATAGCCCCATCAACTTTGGGGATCTTTTCCCAAAACTCCAATCTATCAGTCGGCAAAGGGTACAGTCTCTTAAACCTTGAAGAAGGAGCAAATGAAGTACCCAGACTATTCCATTCCATAGAAATTACCTCTGAAATAGCATCAGGAACTAGAAAAACCTCTGGAATAACTACATAAGGTTTTAAAAACGAATTTAAACGTTTACTGGTTTTAATATCAAGAGGACTAGTCTCCTCCATATCTAATGCAATCAACACCTCTTTTAATATAGAATGAATATACTCCATTTTAAATAAATATGAAGTTTTGTCAGTGTCAATATCTGAGGCAGAATCTTCTGAACCAGATAGAGCCTCATCAGAGATAGATAAATCAGAATGCTGTCGGTCATTTAAAAATTCATTGAATTTATGAGAAGTTTTAAAAGACCTTTTACGTTTATTAGAAGGTGGTATAACAGACAGGGCCTTCTGAATAGAATTAGAAACAAATTCTCTCACATTAACAGGAATATCCTGAACATTAGATGTTGAAGGAACAACAACAGGTAATGAACTACTACTAATGGAAATATTGTCTGCTTTAGAAAGTTTATCATGACAACTAACACAAATTACAGCCGGAGGAACAGTTACCACAAGTTTACAACAAATGCACTTAGCTTTGGTAGACCGACATCAGGCAGCAGCATTCCAGAAGTAGATTCTGATACAGGGTCAGATTGAGACATCTTGCAATATGTAAAAGAAAAAACAACATATAAAGCAAAATTATCAATTTCCTTATATGACAGTTTCAGGAATGGGAAAAAATGCAAACAGAATAAGCCTCTGGAAACCAGAAGCAAAAATACATGAAGACTTAAATAATGTCAAAAGTCTTGCGCCAAGTATGACGCCCACAACTGACAAAATATTTTTTGGCGCCAAAAACGTCTGCAACAAACACGAGCGTCATAGATGATGCAACTATGTCAAAATTTTCGGCGCCAACTAAGATACCGGAAATGACGAAAAAACGCCAACAAATATAATTCTCGCGCCAAAAAAGTATCGCGCCAAGAATGACGCAATAAATTATAGCATTTTGCGCACCTGCGAGCCTAACAGCCCACAATTTAGAAAAAAAGTCAATTTTGAAAAATTTCAGGTAAGAAATTTTTTTTTTCTTTCATATGTGCATTTCCCAAAATGAAACTGACAGTCTGTAAAAAGGAAATATACTGATAAACCTGAATCATGGCAAATATAAGTACAAACATTATATTTAGAACTTTACATTTAAAGTGCCAAACCATAGCTAAGAGTGTCTTAATAAAGGAAAACATACTTACCAAAAGACACTCATCTACACATAGCAGATAGCCAAACCAGTACTGAAACGAGAATCAGCAGAGGTAATGGTATATAAGAGTATATCATCGATCTGAAAAGGGAGGTAGGAAAAGAATCTCTACGACCGATAACAGAGAACCTATGAAATAGATCCCCGTTAGGATGACCATTGCATTCAATAGGTAATACTCCCTTCACATCCCTCTGTCATTCACTGCACTCTGAGAGGAACCAGGCTTCAGTATGCTGAGAAGCGCATATCAACGTAGAAATCTAGCACAAACTTACTTCACCACCTCCATAGGAGGCAAAGTTTGTAAAACTGAATTGTGGGTGTGGTGGGGGGTGTATTTATAGGCATTTTAAGGTTTGGGAAACTTTGCCCCTCCTGGTAGGAATGTATATCCCATACGTCACTAGCTCATTGTAAAGTTTACTTTATTAACCCCTAATCTGCTGCTCCAGACATCGCCGCCACTATAATAAACATATTAACCCCTAAACCACCGCACTCCTGCATTGCAAACACTAGTTAAATATTATTAACCCCTAATCTGCTGCCCCCAATGTTGTCACCACCTACATACACAAATTAACCCCTAGTCTGCTGTCCCTAACATCGTCGCAACCTACATTACTTTTATTAACCCTTATCTGCTTCCCCCAAAATCGCCGCCACCTAACTACACTTATTAACCCCTAATCTGCTGCCCCAATTTCGCCGCCACTATAATAAAGTTATTAACCCTTAAACCTAACCCTATGTCTAAACCTAACGTAACCCTAACACCCACTAACCTTAACCTAATTAAAATATTTCCAAATAAAAATTACAATTAATACCTAAATTATTCCTATTTAAACCTAAATAAATACTTACCTGTAAAATAAAACCTAGGCTAGCTACAAAACAACTAATAGTTAAATTGTATCTAGCTTATGTTTTATTTTTATTTCACAGGTAAGTTTGTATTTATTTTAACTAGGTTGATTAGTTAGTAAATAGTTATTAACTATTTACTAACTACCTAGCTAAAATACAAATTTACCTTTAAAATAAACCTAACCTGTCTTACAGATAAACCTAACATTACACTAAATTAAATAAATTACATAATGATATACAATTAACTAAATTACAAAAAAAAACACTAAGTTACAATAAATAAAAAATAAATGATCAAATATTTTAACTAATTACACCTAATCTAATAGCCCTATCAAAATAAAAAAGCCCCCCCAAAATAATAAAACCCCTAGCCTACACTAAACTGCCAATAGCCCTTAAAAGGGCCTTTTGCGGGGCATTGCCCCAAAGAAATCAGCTCTTTTACCTGTATAAAAAAATACAAACAATCCCCCAACAGTAAAACCCACCACCCACACAACCAACCCCCCCAAATAAAATCCTATCTAAATAAAGCTAAGCTCCCCATTGCCCTGAAAAGGGCATTTGGATGGGCTTTGCCCTTAAAAGGGCATTAAGCTCTTTTACATTGCCCAAAACCCTAAGCTAAAAATAAAACCCACCCAATAAACCCTTAAAAAAACCTAACACTAACCCCTGAAGATCCACTTACAGTTTTTGAAGACCGGACATCCATCCTCATCCAGCCGGGTGAAGTCTTCATCCAAGCGGCAAGAAGTCCTCAACGAAGCCGGGAGAAGTATTCATCCAAGCGGCAAGAAGTCATCATCCAGGCGGGCAGAAGTCTTCATCCAGACGGCATCTTCTATCTTCATCCTTCCCGCGCGGAGCGGGTCCATCTTCAAGACATCCGGCGCGGTGCATCCTCTTCATACGGTCCCAGCCGTACAATGAAGGTTCCCTTTAAGGGACGTCATCCAAGATGACATCCCTTGAATTCCGATTGGCTGATAGAATTCTGGTCAGCCAATCGGAATTAAAGGGAAAGAAATCCTATTGGCTGATGCAATCAGCCAATAGGATTCAGCTTTAATCATATTGGCTGATCCAATCAGCCAATAGGATTGAGCTTGCATTCTATTGGCTGATTGGAACAGCCAATAGAATGCAAGCTCAATCCCTTTTAAGGGCTATTGGCAGTTAAGTGTAGGCTAGGGTTTTTTTTATTTTGGGGGGGCTTTTTTATTTTGATAGGGCTATTAGATTAGGAGTAATTCGTTTTTATTTTTGATAATTTCTTTTTTTTATTTTGTGTAATTTAGTGTTTATTATTTTTTGTAATTTAGATAAATGTATTTTTTTAAATTTAATTTATTTAATTTTCTTGTAATGTTAGGTGTTAGTGTGAGGTTTTATTTTACAGGTACATTTTAATTTATTTTAACTAGGTAGCTAGTAAATAGTTAATAACTATTTACTAACTATTCTACCTAGTTAAAATAAATACAAACTTAACTGTGAAATAAAAATAAAACCTAAGATAGCTACAATGTAACTGTTAGTTATACTGTAGCTAGCTTAGGGTTTATTTTACAGGTAAGTATTTATTTTTTAAAAATAATTATTTAGTTATTAATAGTAGGTTTTATTTAGAATTATTTTAATTATATTAAAGTTAGGGGTGTTAGGGTTAGGTTTAGGGGTTAATATATTTATGTAGTGTTAGTGATGTAGGAGGCCAGAGGTTTAGGGGTTAATAACTTTAGTATAGTGGCAGTGGCGATGTTGGGGGCAGCAGATTAGGGGTTTAGTAAATGTATGTAGGTGGCAACGACATTGGGGGCGGCAGATTAGGGGTTAATAAGTGTAATGTAGGTGTCAGCGATGTCGGGTGCAGCAGATTAGGGGTGTTTAGACTCAGGGTTTATGTTAGGGTGTTAGGTTTAAACATACATTTTCTTTCCCCATAGACTTCAATGGGGCTGCGTTACGGAGCTTTACGCTCCGTTATTGCAGGTGTTAGGCTTTTGTTAGCTGGCTCTCTCCATTGATGTCCATGGGGAAATCGTGCACGAGCACGTCAAAGCAGTTCAAAGCAGCTCTGGTATTTGTGTGCGGTATGAAGCTCAACGCTGCCATATCACCAGCAAACGCCGGGTTTTTGCAAACCTGTAATAGCAGCGCTATTAAAGGTGAGCGGTGGAAATAATTTGCAAGTTATTAGCGAGCCACTCATAACGCAAAACTCGTAATCTGGCTGTAAATATTGGAAAAATAAGTGTAATGTTTTAGTTCCCATAAAGCAATCGGTGGCGCCATGTTATAACTTAGTTCTTCTTCTCTACTGAAGTCAATTAAGAAAAGCTATAAACTAGTCACTAGAGTGTACAACCAACCACCTTGAGATATTAATGTAAAATGCTTGGTTATGTATCGTACACAACCTCTGCAATATATTTTCATTATTTATTTTTTCCCCTTTCATGCCATTTAGCTCTAAAATTGTGGCTTTTCTAATTCTGAGAACTGAAAAAGCGTGTGCACACACTTAAGGCTAACACTGCTACATATCTTTTTTTTGTTTACATAAAACCCCAAGTTTTTCATTCATGATTCAGATAGTGCATACATTTATAAACAAAATTTAAAATTTACTTCAGTTATTAATTTTGCTTCATTCTCTTGTTATATTTTCTTAAAATGACAGCAATGCACTACTGGGAGCTAGCTGAACACATAAGTAAACCAATCACAAGAGGCATTTATGTTCAGCCACCAATCACCAGCCAGCTCCCAGTTCCTGAGACTACATAGGTATGCTTTACAACAAAGGATACCAAGTGAACAAAGCTAATTAGAAAACATAGGTTCATTGGAAAGTTGTTTAAAGTGTATACTCTCTCTGAAGTAGCTTGAACAGATAAGAACTGCAAAACAATGCATTTAATACTAACATAAGGAACTGGCTGGCTGGCTGGCTGGCTTTGTCATCTGCAGTTTTAAAGGGGCAGTCTACTCTACTTGATTTGTTGTATTGTTTAAAAAGACAGATAACGCCTTTACTACCCATTCCCCAGCTTTGCACAACTCACTTTGTTATATTAATATACTTTATAATCTCTAAAACTCTGCCTGTTTCTAAGCCTTTGAAGGCCACCTCTTATCTCAGTGCATTTTATTAGCTTTTCATAGCAGTGTCAGTTCATGTTTGCCATAAAGATAACATTGTGCTCAATCCAGTGGCGTTATTTATGAGTCAGCACTAATTGGCTAAATTGCAAGTTTGTAAATAGCACTGAGATAAGGGGGCGGTCTGCAGAGACTTAGATACAAGATAATCACAGAGGTAAAAAGTATATAAAGCCCAGATTGACTCCTCCAAGTGATGGGTTGAGTTTGGCTACTAAATAACAATTGGAAATAAAAATATGTCAATTTGTTTTAAAAATATTGATTGCCTGATGTTATTTTATAGCAGCACAACAAAAATGTCTGGTAATTAAAGTCTAATCTATCGTTCATGCTTCAGATAGAGCATGCAACAACTGTCCAGTTTATTTGTGTTATCAAAGCATACCTAGGTAGGAACAGCAGTGCTTTACTGGGCGCTAGCTGGTGATCAGTGTCTGCACATATATGCCTCTTGTCATTGGCTCAACAAATATGTTCAGCTAGCTCCCAGTAGTGCTTTACTGCTCCAAAGCCTACTATTCAACAAAGGATACAAAGAGAATGAGAACAATGTGTTAATAAAGTCAATAAGAAAGTTGTTTAAAATGGCACGCTCTATTTAAATCATAAAAGTTTAATAAATGTATATTGCAAAGTTATTACACATAATTTAATATTTTAAAGTATAGTCGATATGTGCTTAAACGGACACTAAACCCAAATGTTTTCTTTCGTGATTCAAATAGAGCAGCAATTTTAAGCAACTTTCTAATTTACTCCTATTATCATTTTTTTTCGTTCTCTTGCTATCTTTATTTGAAAAAGAATGCATCTAAGCTTTTTTGGGGGGGGCTCAGTACTCTGGATAGCACTTTTTTTATTGGTGGATGAATTTATCCACCAATCAGCAAGAACAACCCAGGTTGTTCACCAAAAATGGGCCGGCATCTAAACTTACATTTTTGCATTTTAAATAAAGATAACAAGAGAATGAAGAAAAATTGATAATAGGAGTAAATTAGAAAGTTGCTTAAAATGTCATGCTCTATCTGAATCATAAAATAAAATAATTTGGTTCAGTGTCCCTTTAATTAAATTTAGGGGAAATTATATATGTAGTTTGAAATTAATAAAAATAATACAGAAAGAAACCTGCCTTAAGAGGTCATACTATATAAAGATTTCTGAAACATTATCTTATGTTTTATCTCATATGAAACATTGAAATGCAATATTGAGAGTAGATTGCCTTAAACAAAAAGTAATTTGTTCAATGTTGTGTTATTCTCAGACTTCATGGAGGACGCAGCAGACAACTGCATTGATCCTGATTTTATCAATATACACTATTTCAGCCATCATCCCTCGCTTCCTTCCTTGCGATGACTACAAAAATGGTTCTGTGGTTATATGCTCTCAACGAAATCTCACACATGTCCCCCACATACATTCAATGAATGTCACTGAACTCAATTTGTCCAAAAATGAAATAACACTTCTCGCCAACCACACGTTTTCAGGACTCCCTAATCTGAAGGTCCTTAATGTTAGTGGGAACTGCCTACCACAAAATTTGAGGCCAGACAAAAAGGAATGTACGCTAACCATTGAAGTGGATTCTCTGGTCAACTTAAAGTATTTACAGATTTTAGACCTTAATGGAAATAGTTTGACCTCCATCCCACCACTTCCTAAAAATATTAAGAGATTATATCTCAATTGGAATCGCATTCTGTTTGTTTCTGAATGGGACTTCTATGGACTCCACAATTTTAACATCTTGGAAATTGGTTGGAACTGCTACTACCGCAATGAATGTGGTAGACAGTTGCGTTTTGCAGATAATGCTTTTAAAGACACCCCATCCCTTTATACACTCGTTTTATCTCAAAATAACATCAGTTCTTTCCCACATAATCTTCCATCTTCTCTTGTTAAATTGGACTTGTCAGAAAATAAGATGTGGAAGATAGACCGTGAAGATTTGTGTAACCTGACCAACCTTCAAATTCTAAACGTGCAGTGGAACTGCCAACGGTGTGACCATGCAGCACAGCGATGCTTCCCCTGTTCAAATAATAGTGCCCTACAGTTAGGCCCTGGAGTTTTTGACAGCCTGCACAACCTTGAAAAATTATATCTCAGGGGAAACTCATTGCACACCCTAAATGACTCCTTATTTGATAATTTAAGCAATTTAACAAATTTGTATCTGTCTGACAATTACTTAAACCTTGAGAATGAAACATTTTTTTCAAAGCTTACAAACCTGAACAACTTGTATTTAGATTTCAACTACAGACTTCCAGTAATGTATGAAAGGTTGAATCTCAATCCTAGTGTGGCCAAAATGAAATCTCTAAGAAAAATTTCGATATCTGGCTACTTTTTCAATGTCCTTGATGAGAAAGGCATCAGACCTTTGCTTAGCCTCCCCAACTTAGAAACAGTTATCTTCAGAGCTAACTTTATACTCAAGGTAAACCTCAGTATGTTTTTTTCACATAAAAACTTACAATCTGTTAGCCTTGCAGAAAACCTAGTATCTTTTCAAGACATCTGTGGTGCAGAAGAGGAAAAGACAAGATTAACTGTACCCATATTATATAGAGAAGACAAAATGGTTCCAGAATGGGTGAACTTTCAAGGCATTGAAAACAATAATGACCAGGGGAGTAAATATGCCGAGTATGAAGATTGCTTGATGTATAACAAGTCTGTAGATCTGTCATTTAACAACATAGGGAGTCTTCACCCAGATGACTTTATTGGCATGGAAGATATTGAATGCCTGAATATGAGCTACAACTATATCAACCAACGATTGAATGGCTCTCAGTTTGGGCACCTAAACTCACTACGGCATCTAGATCTCTCCAACAACAGATTTGACCTTTACTATAAGGCTGCTTTTTCTGATCTCTCCAAACTTAAGGTGCTAAATTTGGCTCACAATGAATATCAATTTTTAATGAGAGGTGTTAACCACAGGCTTGACTTTCTTGAACAACTCACCTCATTGACAGACCTAAACCTTAATAATAACCAAATAGGTTTACGAATAACAGCAGAACTAAAGAACCCTTCCTTGAAAAGGCTATTGTTTAAAAACAATAAACTAGGTAGCTTGTGGAAGTATGGAGAAGAAACTTATTTTAATATTTTTACCAACCTTAAAAAACTTCAAGTATTGGATATTAGTTTTAACCAGTTATTGGTTATTCCACATACGGTCTTAGAAAATTTACCAGAGTCATTACAAAATCTTACTGTTTCAAATAATCTTTTATATTCTTTTCATTGGGATAATATAGCTCATCTCAAAAATCTAATTCACTTGGATCTAAGTTTTAATTGTTTACCATCTCCAACATCAAACATAACATCCATTGAGAGTAAAGTTGTTTACCTGAACTTAAAATCAAACCAAATTTCAAATTTAAATAAATACTTCTTTCTCTCATACACTAAGCTGAGATATCTTATCCTGAGTAAAAACAGAATAAAAAAGATAGATGAAAACAGCTTCCCAAAGCCACTTTTCAGTAGCCTTGTATCTCTGGATGTAAGTGAAAATCCCTTCCAATGCAATTGTACTGCCTATTGGTTCATAGAATTTTTGAAGAGGACAAATGTAACTGTTAAAAACCTTTCAACCAAAATGGTGTGTGATTCACCAGACATTTTGAGAGGTAAATCTCTCTTGAAAATGAATCCACAGTCTTGTCAAGATTTTTATGGCAATTATTGTTTCATATGCACAAGTCTTCTAATAACCATGTGGATGTTAATAACTATAATGTGGAACCTTTTTTTGTGGGATCTCTGGTATACAGGACAAGTACTCATGGCATCCATACTAAGCTATACCAAGCTCCCTGGTAACTCCAAGCATGAGTTTGATGCCTTTATAGTGTTTAACACTAAAGATAGTGCAGTGACAGATTGGGTCTACCATGAATTGGTAAAACAGCTTGAAGGGCCTGAAATTGGTTCATTTAATTTGTGTCTGGAAGAAAGGGACTGGATTGCAGGAAAGTCCACCATTGAAAATCTATATGAAGCCATCTACAAAAGTAAGAAAACAGTCTTCATCCTCAATAGGGAATGGTTGAATTGTGGAATTCTGCGTCATGCAATCTTCATGTCCCATCAAAGACTTCTGGATGAGAAGAAGGATGTGGTGGTATTGGTTATCCTTGACCAGAAGATGAAGATGTCTAGGTACCTACTTACCAGGAAAAGGATGTGTCCTAAAAGCTTTCTTAGTTGGCCAGGCAACCCAAAAGCACATAATCATTTCTGGCACAATCTACGCGTGCTTCTAAGAAAAGATAATCCAGCAACCTTTGATCCTCATCTACAAAAACATATTTATGAATAAACTAAAGTATCTCTACTTCATTGCAAGTATTATAATAAATAGATGCATAAAGTATAAAATATCTTGGGATGGTTGAATTATTAAATACCAGACAAAGAAATTAAATGTAGCAGGGTGAAAGGACCACATCCTGACCTCCATGGTTTTTGTGTTTTCCTCAGCACCACCGAGCAGAAAACACACAGTAATTTGTTGACGGTAAAGCAGTTTCATACTTCTCATTAGGTGATTAAAGGGACACTAAACCCAATTTTTTTCTTTCATGATACAGATAGAGCATGCAATTTAAAGTAACTTTCTAATTTACTCCTTTTATCAACAAAGGGGTCATGATCTCAAACTGAAGGGTAGTATATGCAGGAGTAATTTGATTGATACATGGAATAAACTTCCACAAGGGGTAGTAATGACAAACACTGTGGGGGACTAAGAATGCCTGGGACACGCATAAGGCTATCCTAAAAAATAGATAAGTTTATACTTTTAGGAAATATCGGGGAGACTTGCTGGGCCTATGGCTCTTATCTGCCGTCAAGTTTCTATGCATGTGTTTGTATTTATGCATACATGTATATGTATGTGTGTGTGTGTATATATATATATATTTATATATATATATATATATATATATATATACACACACACACAGTTGTGCTCATAAGTTTACATACCCTGGCAGAATTTATGATTTCTTGGCCATTTTTCTGAGAATATGAATAACACCACAAAAACTTGCCAAGAAATGGCCAAGAAATAATAAATTCTGCCAGGGTATGTACACTTATGAGCACAACTGTATATATATTTGTTTGGGTGGTGTGTCTTTTAATGAATGAGTGTATGTATGTTTCTTCCCCATCTCTGGCCCCCTCTTTTTCTTCCTCCTTTCTGTTTCTACCTTTCTTTCCCTCCCTCTGTTTTTCCTTTCCTCCTCCCTATCTCTCCCTCTCTTCACCCACTGTCTCTCACTCCCTCCTTCCCATCTCTCCCTCTCTACAGCCCGTCTCTTCCTCCATCCTCCCCATCTCTCCCTCTCTTCACCCTCTGTCTCACTCTCTCCTCCCTATCTTTCCCACTCTTCACCCTCTGTATCTCCCTCTCTTCAACATCAGTCTCTAACTCCCTCGCTCTTTCTTCCCCATCTCTCCCTCTCTTCACCCTGTCTCTTACTCCCTCCCCATCTCTCCCTCCCCCACATCTTTTCACCATCTCTCCCTTTCTTCACTCTCTGTCTCTTCCTCCCTCCTTTCACCCTGTCTCTCACTCCCTCCTCCCCATCTGTCTCTCACTCAACCTCAGTCTCTCACTCTCTCTTCCCCATCTCTCCCTCTCTTCACCCAGTCTCTTTCTCTCTCCCCATCTCTCCCTCTCTTCACCCAGTCTCTCACTCTCGCCTTCCCATCTCTCCCTCTGTTCACCCTGTCTCACTCACTCCTATTCCTCTCTTCACCCAGTCCCTTCCTCCCCATCTCTCCTCTCTTCACCCTCTCCCTACCTCCTCCCCATCTTCTCCCTTTCTCTCCCTCCCTCTGTCTCTCTCCCTCTCTTCACCCAGTCTCATCCTCCCTCCTTTCCATTTCTTCCTCCCTCCCAATTCTTCCTCTCTACACCATTTTTCTCCCACCCTCCTCCCCATCTCTCCCTCTCTTCACCCTATCTCTTCACCCTGTGTATCTCCCTTCCTCCTCTCCATCTCTTCACCCAACTCTCCCTCTCTACACCCCATCTCTCCCTGCCTTCAAGATGGATATGATGATACCGAAAGGATTAAATACAAAGATGGCATTGCTTTCTATGAACTTGAGATCTCTAATTATTCTACTGACTACAATTCTACAAATTAGTATGCACTTGTTCATTATTTATCTTATTTTTCTTAACTTTTCTTTTGCTCCATTTTTTTTTCTCTCTTTCCTTTTCTGCCTGACCTCAGTTTGGTGAATCCTCTCTGAATTGTTAATATATTGTTAATAAAAGGTGTAGATACAGAGCAACATGTGAATGTTGGAAGAAAATAATTGGTACTAAAGTTTATCCAGAATATGATTTATAAAATTTAGGCTGATGGAAGATACAATACGATTGTGACATTTTGCTATTTTGTTTTTAGTAAACCCAGGCTGGTCACCATAGCAATGGGGGGCGCCTTGTAACGCAGCCAGGACAGGGACATTGGTGATTAGCAGAATTTGGGAACATGGTATAATTGAAAGAACATTTTTATGTATATAAGGGATTGTTTGGTTCACAATTTGTAAGCTTGTATGATCTGAGGACGGGGTAGACACCCCGAAACGTCATTAAATACATTATGTTATGAATTAAGTGTCTCTCTCTCTCTCTCTCTCTCTCTCTCTCTCTCTCTCTCTCTCTCTATATATATATATATATATATATATATATATATATATATATATATATATATATATATATATATATATATATATATATATATATATAAACACACAGCACAAAAGTTTGAGGCAGGTATGGGGGAAAAATGCGGTAAAGTAAGAATGCTTTCAAAAATAGAGATAATAGTTTATTTTTATCAAAAGAAAATTCCAAATCAAAGCAATATTTGGTGTGACCACTCTTTGCCCACAAAACAGCATGAATCCTACTAGGTACATTTGCGCAAAGTCAGGAATCTTGCAGGCAAATAGTCAGGTGCATAATTAAAACAATTATACCAAACAGGTGCTAATGATCATCAATGTAATATGTAGGTCGAAACAAAAGCATTAACTGAAACAGAAACAGCAAAAGGAATAGAGCTGAGTGAGAAACAGACAATCTCTTTTAACAATGTGAGGTTGCTGAAGACAGTTTAATGTCAACAGTCATATACCATAGCAAGACTGAGCACAGCAACAAGACACAAATAGTTATATTGCATCAACAAGGTCTCTCCCAGACAGAGAGGGTTTTTCAGATGTGCTGCCCAAGCTCTTCTGAAGAAGCGCAAAGAAACAGGCAACGATGAGGGCTGTAGACTCAGTAGTGGGCCAAGGAAACAGTACAGCAAATGAAAGACATCATACTGTACTTACTTCCTTTAGCAATGTCCAGCAGTGCCATTAGCTCAGAATTGGCAGTAACCAGAGGGACCCTGGTACACAGGGGAGGAACAATCGCTGGTGCAACAGGTGCAGTGGCACCGGGGCCCATAGACATAGGCACTGTGGGGGAGATGCAGCACACTACTTACTGCTGACATTCTCATCCCCAGCAGTGTGCTTTAATAATGTGCAGCACAGAGGAGATTGAGCAGTGACTGTAAACAAGCAGGCTTTCAAAGTTTCCTGAAACTAGGAAGAAATTGAACCATGAAGTCATTGCTTCAGGGGTTCTGCTGACAGCTGCATCCTCCAACTGTCAGCAAGCAGCCCGGAGCACTTACACTGCACAGCGTGCTGACAGGCAGTGCCGCTTCAGGGGGATATCAAGAGCGAATTTCCTCCTGAAGCTACACCACTGCCTTTATTTTCACTGTAGCTGCTCAGAAAGGCAGTAGTGGTTTAGAAATGAAGAGAAAAGGATCACACTTAAAATTAATTTATTTCCATATAAAATGTCCTGCTACCCATCACAATCCTTTGTGTGCTCACGTTGTTCATTTATTAAGGCTGATATTTTTTTTATCTGTTTTGGTCATGTCCTAAAATTTGGCAATTTTGGCAGAAGATATGGTACTGGTATAGTAAACATTATAAGGATTTGAGTCTGTTCCCAGCAGAAGAGATATTCTTCTTAAAGGGACAGTCTAGGCCAAAATAAACTTTCATGATTCAGATAGAGCATGTAATTTTAAACAATTTTCCAATTTACTTTTATCACCAATTTTGCTTTGTTCTCTTGGTATTCTTAGTTGAAAGCCTAACCTAGGAGGTTCATATGCTAATTTCTTAGACCTTGAAGCCCACCTCTTTCAGATTGCATTTTAACAGTTTTTCACCACTAGAGGGTGTTAGTTCACATATTTCATATAGATAACACTGTGCTCGTGCACGTGAAGTTATCTGGGAGCAGGCACTGATTGGCTAGACTGCAAGTCTGTCAAAAGAACTGAAAAAAGGGGCAGTTTGCAGAGGCTTAAATACAAGATAATCACAGAGGTTAAAAGTATATTATTATAACTGTGTTGGTTATGCAAAACTGGGAAATGGGTAATAAAGGGATTATCTATATTTTAAAACAATAAAAAGTCTGGTGTAGACTGTCCCTTTAAGTTATGAGCTTAGACCCAAGATGGCTGTCAAAGCCCTAAACACTATTATTTTTACCGCAAGACAACAAATAGTTAAAAGATGGAAAGACCATGCAGCCCCTAGTTTTTCACTTTTTTTTTTTAAAGAAATCCAATTTCAGATTCTTTTGGAATTTTATCATACGAAATTCTCAGTAGAAACTAGGATAAAAAGCTTCTTACTGGACTGGCTCACAATAATAAAATCTTACTCTCTCCCGATTCAAAGATGTATTCTCACCCCATTTCAAATTTCTATTTCTTTTGCGGAGCTTGTGTTAGTGAATTTATTTCCTCCAGCACGGCTGGCTAGATCTGGGGAGGTTGGTGTCGAATATTGAGGGAAGGTTAAGAGCACATGAGTAATCTGAGCTGAAATATAATTGATAGGTCATTATTAAAGGGACACTCAATCAAAATTAATCTTTCATTATTCAGATAGCGCATGCCATTTTTTTTTTTTTTTTCTCAGCTGATCAGTTTATTGCAAAGCAGGACATGTTTAATTAATACTTGAGTGCAATATATAATTAAATATAGAGTAGTATGTGACCTACATATTTTTGCAATTTTTTATAAAACCTAAATAAAAATATATCAAGCTAATGCAAAACTACACACATTGAAGAAGCATTAGCAGAAATGAAAAGAGCTGTAAAAAGACTGAAAATGTATAAAATATATTATAGTCACTGTTAGTAAAGTGAACAAATCCTTTAAGTAGGATCATTATTAAAGAACTTAAAGTTCAACGTAATTTAGTATAGTCTAATTCACTGATAAACCTAAAGTATAAGGCAACAGCTCTTGCAGTAAACATTTATCCAATTATATTTTCAGATATTATAAAAACAATAATATGGTAACATTGTTAGTTGAAAAGGAGTGTAATAATCAGAATCCCACTATTAAATGTTAGGCAAAGGTATTTCTAAGATGAAAAGAACTTTGTTGGTTTCTTACTATATCATGTATTATTAAGCTCAACTAATAAAAAACCGAGTAAATAATACATTATGATCTGAACAGAAAAAAAAAACAACACAAATTAGCTTTACCTAAATTAACAAATGTGGAATGTTGAATTGTATATTTTGGACATTGGACCTTAATAATACAGTACATTTACAATTTTGCCAGGTTCAGCGGTTCACGTTAACATTGCATAGCCATTAAGCCACTGACTGCTCTTTCCCAATGCTCTCTAGCATCGACTTCACTTCAGTTGTTTTTCATGCTGTGCAGTGGTTCCACAAGTTTGTTATGTACATGCATTAAACCTTTAAAATATTTAACAGTTTTAACTCGTAGTTCTAAAGTAGCATCTTCATCACAGACAAAAATTGTACGAGGGTGCTGCTGAAAAGCTGATACAGTCCAAATATGGTTTACGCCTTCCTCTATTGCTTTGTACAAAGCAAAAGCTTTATGCGCACCCGTAATAAGAATCATTACCTCTTTGGCATCCATTACTGTGCCCACACCAACTGTGAGTGCCATTGTTGGAACATTAGAAAGGTTGCCATCAAAATATTTAGCATTTGCTAAAATGGTATCCATTGCTAAAGTCTTTAGTCTTGTTCTTGATACCAAACTGGAACCAGGTTCATTGAAAGCAATGTGACCATCTGGACCAATTCCTCCAACAAACAGTTCAATTCCACCAGCTTCTTTGATTTGCCTTTCAAATTCATCACACTCTGCTTGTAGATCTGGAGCATTCCCATCAAGGATATGTGCATTATTAGGGTCTATATCAATGTGCTTGAAGAAATTGTTCCACATATATGAATGATAGCTTTCAGGATGGTCCCTTGGAAGACCTACATATTCATCCATATTAAAGGTTTTAACATGCTTGAATGAAAGATTTCCTTGTTTGTGATATTCTATTAGCTTTTTATAGCATCCCAGTGGAGTTCTACCTGTTGGTAAACCTAGGGTGAAGTATTTGTCTGGGCCAGGGTTAAATTCAATAATACGATTACAACTGTACTTTGCTGCCCATTCACTGGCCAATGCATAGTCATCAAGAATTACCAGTCTCATGCTTGCTGATGTGTAGCAGAACAAAGGAAATATGCTTCAGGTGCTTAATCTCTGAATAAAAGTAGATAATGTACTTAAAATAATCCGGATTTTTAAACTGTACAAATAGATGTGATGATGTTCGCAATTATGTTGCTCGCCTGCCACTAAGTTGCTGTGTAACGGTAACTAAATAGCTCTAAGTCCCAACACATATATGGCCATTCCTAGACGCATTGTTTATTTTTTATTTAAAATGCCCATATTAGGACAGAAAGACCCACCCCCAAGCCACAAAGCAGAGCAGAAAACCCACCAACTTATCAGCGCATGCCATTTTAAACAACTTTCCAATTTACTTCCATTAACAAAAAGTGTACAGTCTTTTTATATTTAAAGGGACACTGAACCCAACATTTTTCTTTCATGATTCAGATAGAGCATGTAATTTTAAGCAACTTTCTGATTTACTCCTATTATCAATTTTTCTTCGTTCTCTTGCTATTTTTATTTGAAAAAGAAGGCATCTAAGCCTTTTTTTGGTTTAGAACTCTGGACAGCACTTTTTTATTGGTGGATGAATTTATCCACCAATCAGCAATGAGAACCCAGGTTGTTCACCAAAAATGGGCGGGCATCTAAACTTACATTCTTGCATTTCAAATAAAGATACCAAGAGAATAAAGAAAATGTGATAATAGGAATAAATTAGAAAGTTGCTTAAAATGTCATCCTCTATCTGAATCACGAAAGAAAAGAAAAATTGGGTTCAGTGTCCCTTTAAACTTTTTGAGTCACCAGCTCCTACTGAGCATGTGCAAGAATAAGTGTGTATGCATTTGTGATTGGCTGATGGCTGTCACATGGTACGTGTATGCATTTGTGAATAGCTGATGGCTGTCACATGGTACAGGGGGAGTGGAAATAGACATAACTTTTAAAATTGTCAGGAAAAAAAATCTACTACTCATTTGAAGTTCAGACTACGTGCTATTGCATTGTCTTGTTATTTTGCATTTGTTGATTATGCAAATCTACTGTGTTGACTGGTCTTTTAAGTAGTACCTGCCATCAGTTTATATGGGATTAAGTAAAAATATCTCTCGGCTGCAAGGGTGAACCCGGCAGGAGGGGGGGAGATCCCTCCCCCCCCCGTTTTTACCCTTTTTCCTCCCCCCTCTCTTTTATATGCTTTGTTAGGGTAAGTTGGGTGTTTCTTAGATAAGATAAATATATAATAAAAAAAAAAAAGCCCCAACGAGTGTATATCTTGTTAAATACAGACGTCAGATTTGTTTACAAGGTGTCTACTAATGTCATATTAGAGTGAATATGAGCTATTATTTTTGATTAATCTAGCCCTGAATGTCAGACTACTTAATGTTATTTTATAACACACGTTATACTGTATTATGTTATTTTTAATAACGTATAAAAAGATTGCTAGTTATGATATTATTGGAAAAATTATGACAGAGGTTATTTCATAATAATGATGTATTGGATTATTTGCAATGTGGATCTGATGTCAATTTTTGTTTGCCTCATTCTTTTTCTTTCTTTTCTCTGGGCATCCTGCGTGTTGCAAGGGAAAATGGATGGTTTATGATTTACACTGTAGGGTTATAAAAAAAATAATAAAAAAAAAAAAAATAAAAGATATAAAGAGAAGTTTTTATTCTTCATGCCTTTCCTGGGAAAAGTAAAAAAAAATTGTTGATCTCACTAGCACAAATAAACATGTAATTATATATATATATAACTTTTTTTGCCACTAATTAAAAGGCACAGTCTACTCCAGAATTGTTATTGTTTAAAAAAACAAAATTTATGCCTAAATGATAAAAATGTATTTCTTTCCGGATATGGAGAGTCCACGACATCATTCAATTACTAGTGAAAATATCAATCCTGGCCAGCAGGAGGAAGCCAAGAGCACCACAGCAAAGCTGTTAAGTGTCACTCCCCTACCCATAATCATTCGACCGAAGGGAAATGGAAAAGGAATAACACAAAGGTGTAGAGGTGCCTGAGGTTTAGTAAAAAATAACAGTCTAAATAAAGTGTGGGATCGTGGACTCTCCATATCCGGAAAAAAAGAAATGTATCAGGTAAGCATACATTTTGTCTTCTTTCCTAAGATATGGAGAGTCCACAACGTCATTCAATTAGTAGTGGGAACCAATACCCAAGCTACAGGACACAGAATGAACAGGGAGGGAGAATAAGACAAGCAGACCTAAATAGAAGGCACCACCGCTTGAAGAACCTTTCTCCCAAAAGAGGCCTCAGCCGAGGCAAAAGTATTACATTTGGAAAAAGTATGCAGAGAGGACCAAGTTACAGCCTTGCAAATCTGTTCCATAGAAGCTTCATTATTGAAAGCCCAAGAAGAGGAGACAGCCCTAGTGGAATGAGCTGTAATTCTCTCAGAAGGCTGCTGTACAGCAGTCTCATAAGCAAAACGAATTATACTTCTCAACCAGAGGGAAAGAGAAGTAGCAGTAGCCTTTTGACCCTTACGCTTTCCTGAGAAACAAACAAACAGGGCAGAAGACTGGCGGAAATCCTTAGTCGCCTGTAGGTAGAATTTTAGAGCACGCACAACATCCAAGTTGTGCAACAGACTTTCTTTATGAGAAGGATTGTGACAGAGAGAACCAACAACAATTTCCTGATTAATATTTCTATTCCGAAACCACTTTAGAAAGAAACCCCAATTTAGTACGAAGAACCGCCCTATCCGCATAAAAGATAAGGTAAGGCAAATCACACTGCAAAGCTGAGAGTTCAGAAACTCTCCAAGCACAAGAGATAGCAATAAGAAACAAAACCTTCCAAGATAGCAACTTAATATCTATGGAATATATTGGCTCAAACGGAGCCTGCTGCAAAACTTTAAGAACAAGATTAAGACTCCAAGAAGGAGCAACAGGTTAAAGCACAGGCCTGATTCTGACCAGGGCCTGACAAAAAGACTGAACATCTGGCACATCCGCCAGACGTTTGTGTAACAAAATAGATAATGCAGAAATCTGACCTTTTAGAGAACTGACTGACGACCCTTTCTCCAGACCTTCCTGGAGAAAATACAAAATTCTAGGAATCCTGACCCTACTCCAAGAGTAGCCCTTAGATTCACACCAATAAAGATATTTACGCCATACCTTATGGTAAATTTTTAGAGTAACAGGCTTGTGAGCCTGGATCATGGTCTCAATGACCAACTCAGAAAATCCACGCTTAGACAGAACTAAGCGTTCAATCTCCAAGCAGTCAGCTTTAGATAAACGATATTTGGATGGAGGAATAGACCTTGAGTTAGAAGGTCCTTCCTCAGAGGCAACCTCCAAGGTGGCCGAGATGACATCGTCACTAGGTCTGCATACCAGATCCTGCGAGGCCATGCAGGAGCTATTAGAATTACTGATGCTCTGTCTTGTTTGATATGAGCAATAACTCATGGAAGGAGCGCAAATGGAGGAAACAGGTATGCTAGACCGAAATCCCAAGGAAACGCCAAAGGATCTATCAGAGTGGCCTGAGGATCTCTTGACATTAAACCGTACCGTGGAAGCTTGGCATTCTGCCAAAACGCCATCAGATTCAACTCTGGCACCCCCTCCCTATTTGAAGGTTAACCTGGAGAACACCTCCGGATGGAGAGCCCACTCCCCGGGATGAAATGTCTGTCTGCTCAGGAAATCCGCTTCCCAGTTGTCCACTCCAGGAATGTGGATGGCAGATTGACAACAATTGTGAGTTTCTGCCCACTGAATAATCTGTGCCCCCTCCTTCATGGCTAAGGAACTCTGAGTTTCTCCCTGGTGGTTGATGTAAGCCACTGAGGCGATGTTGTCTGACTGAAACCTGATAATCCGGGCTAAGGACAATTGAGGCCAAGCCATCAGAGCATTGTAAATCGCTCTCTCAATTCAAAGATGTTTATGGGGAGAGCAGTTTCTCCCCCCCCCCCGAGTCCATAGTCCCTACGCCTTTAACGAGTCCCAGATTGCTCCCCAGCCTAGCAGGCTGGTTTCCGTGGTCACAATCACCCAGGAAGGTCTCCGGAAGCATGTGCCCTGAGACAGATGGTCCTGAGAAAGCCACCACGGGAGTCTCTTGTTGACTGGTCTAGATCTATCCTCTGAGACAGATCCAAATGGTCTCCGTTCCATTGTCTGAGCATGCATAATTGTAGAGCTCTCAAATGGAATCGAGCAAAGGGAATGATGTCCATGGAAGCGACCATCAGAACAAATACCTCCATACATTGAGCCACTGATGGCCGAACAGTAGACTGTAGAGTAGGGCTGCGCATTATTAATCACGGTTGCGGATTTAAACTGTGATTAATCGTCGTGGTTTAAAAAACGTGAGAGTACGCAATTTTTAGTCCCGCCCAGAAGTGACATCACTCGCCCCATGTGAACAGGCTTAGCGGCGACTGAAGAGAAGATCCTGAGCGCACACGTGACTTGTCTCTCCCTATGAGCAGTCAGCATTCCTGGGATGGTCCCGGGGAGGAGGGGCGGGACATAGACTGGAAAGGAGGTGTCTCTAGCAGGTGATTGGTGTTACTGTAGCATGAGTGTGGCCCGTCGGAATTTAGCACCGACACAACACTGTCTTTTTCATTACAGGCGGTGCTGTGGGATCATGATACTTCCTGTTCCGTCACTACAGTTCCTGTGATCCCCAAGTCTTCACATCTGAGGGAAAATATTAACTAGTTCTAATGTTTAAAATGCACTGAGGTCCCTGGGAGGCAGCTGAGAGGCTAAAACGCTAATAAAGTACCGCTTTATTATGCACTGTGTTTTAATTTGAAATAGTATTTTCTAAGCTGCCTCTCAGGGACCTCAGTGCATTTTAAACATTAGAACAAGTTAATATTTTCCCTCAGATGTGAAGACGTGGGGCTCACAGGAACTGTAGTGACAGAACAGGAAGTATCATGATCTATCCCACAGCACCGTCTGTAATGAAAAAGCCGGTATCGTGTCGGTGCTAAACTCCGATGGGCCACTCTCATGCTACAGTAACACCAAGCCACGTGTGCAAAATTAAGGTGTTATAGTAATTTATAAGAAAATCGTGATTAAATTGCAAATTTTTTTATAAAAAAAATAAATAAATCACAATTCCCCATATGGCAAGGCCAAACGGAAGGGCCACAAACTGAAAGTGTTTGTCTAGAAAGGCGAATCTCAGGAATTTGTGATGATCCCTGTGGATGGGAACATGAAGATACGTGTCCTTCAGGTCTATGGTCGTCATGAACTGACCCTCTTGGACCAAAGGAAGAATGGAACGAATGGTTTCCATTTTGAAGGATGGTACCCTGAGAAACTTGAGACACTTTAGGTCTTAAATGGGTCGAAAAGTTCCCTCTTTTTTGGGCATCACGAACAGATTTGAATAGAATCCTAGACCCTGTTCCCTTACTGGAATAATCACTCCTATGGAGGAAAGGTCCAAAACGCAGTTCAAGAATGCCTCTCTTTTTACCTGGTCTACAGATAATCTTGAGAGGTGGAATCTGCCCCTGGGACGAAAGTTTTTAATTCTATTTTGTAACCCTGAGATACTATGTCAACAGCCCAAGGATCTAGGACATCTCATCTTCACGCTTGACAAAACCGGGAAAGTCTGCCCCCCACTTGATCCAATCCCGGGCCAGGGGCCGACCCTTCATGCTGACTTAGACTCAGTTGAGGGTTTCTTTGATTGCTTTGCCTTATTCCAACACTGATTGGGCTTCCAAGAAGACCTGGACTTCTCCTGCTTGGAAGAGGGAGAGGAAGACTTTTGACCTTTGAAGTTACGAAAGGAACGAAAATTACTTTAACGTCCTTTGAGTCTGTTCTTCTTGTCTTGCGGTAGAAAAGACCCTTTTCCACCTGTAATATCAGAAACAGGGGCATATTACCGCCTAGGTAGACAAGGCCCGTGCCTAGGGCGGCAGTTTGGGAGGGGCGGCACTTTTTGGAGTCATTCTTCACTCTCCATTCTTCTTGTCAAGTGGAGTCTCCTGCCCATGGCCCGCCCTATCTGCGGTGCATCCATCCACTGTGCTATACCTCCCTTAGATGTCCACCTGAAAAATAGAGTTACCCACCACCCGCCGCAACCACCATGCATCCGTCTTCTTCCCCTAGACACAATCTGGTTAGGGCAAGAGCACAGTGGCAGTCAGCCGGGAGGAAGAGACTTGAGCGCAATAGCGAGTAGCGACACACCACAAGCCCCTCCCCAACAGCCCAGTGATAAGGAGGGAACCGAGGTGATAACATGCGGCGTACATGTTGGCCGGCGAGTGGCAAGCCAGTCACTAGTGCTGCTGGGGAGCGTCAGGGTAAAGCAGCCAGCAGCGGCCACCAGGCGAGCACACAATGTGAAAGTCTGAAAAGGTACCGACTTCATGTGTATATATAAAAAATGCTCTAACAAATATTTCTTGCACTTGTATGCCCCTTTTATTGGTTAATATTCCCTTAAAAAAGGAAAATAATTTGAAAAAAAATTATGGAAATAATATACCAGCAGTTTTCATGGCTAATTTGTTTTTCCATTATTTACTTATCAGCAACATCTCCAGAGCATGTTAATTAACTTCTAAAACCTAGGGGGGGGGGCAGCAGATTTTTGAGTGCCTAGGGCAGCACTAAGCCTAAATATGCCACTGATCAGAAATTATTTCTGCCGAACAAGGTCTTACCCTTGTAAGGAAGCACCAGAAGCTTGGACTTAGAGGTAACATCAGCTGACCAAGATTTTAGCCACAATGCCCTGTGGACATCTTGGCTCCCAGTCAAATAACTTGCATGTTAACATCAGAAATAAAATAACTGGCTAGTTTGAGAGCCTTAATCCTACCGTATCTCCTCCAACGGCGTCTCTACTAAATTTGATTCAGACAAGGCGTCGCACCAATAACATGTCGCACTTGCTACTGTGGCAATATAAACTGCAGGTTACCATTGAAGACCTTGATGAACATGCATCTTCTTCAAATAAGCTTCCAGCTTTTTGTCAATGGGATCCTTAAAGGAGCAGCTATCCTCTATAGGGATCGTAGTTCTCTTAGCCAGAGTAGAAATAGCCCCTTCAACTTTAGGCACTGTACGCCAAGAATCTTTAATGGAGTCAGCAACAGGAAATATCTTTTTAAATACGGGAGACAGGGAGAAAGGAATCCCCGGCTTCTCCCATTCCTGTGAAATAATCTCCGTCACACGGTCTGGGACAGGAAAATCTTCCACAGAGGAAGGAACATCATAGTATTTATTAAGTTTACTAGACTTCTTAGGGTTGACAACGACAGAAGTATCAGAGTCGTCCAAAGTAGCCAATACCTCCTTTTAACAGTACACAAAAATGTTCAAGCTTAAATCTGAAGTTTACTTCTTCAATATCAGATGAAGAAATAATACTGTCCCAATCTGAGATTTCACCCTCAGAGGCTACCGGCGTATCCTCCTCATCAGACTTATGAGGGAGGGCAACCTGCGTTGCAGTAGGCGGAACAGAAACCTTACTATCTGAATGTCTAAATTTCCTCTTGCATTTTCCCAGCATAGGAAAAACAGATAATGCTGCAGATACCGCAGGAGATACCAGTGCAGCAAAATGTGCAGGAAAATAAACTCCTCCAGGAGGCTGAGGAACTGCAGGGCACAGTATGTGACGCCATAGAGGCTTGGGACGTTTGAGAAGAAAACTGAGGCATTGCCTGAACAGCATCATCCTGAGAGACATTGGGCTCAGAGGGCAACAATTTATCTTTAAAAGTGTTCTAGCTAAGCATGCAGCACAGAATTGCATAGGCAAAATAATTTGTGCCTCAAGGCATAACAAGCATTTGTCTAAAGACACAGTCTTGGACCATGTCCATAATACTAAATAAAAAATTCCCCAAGTTGTAGAAATTTTTTAAATACACTCACTTTAAGAATTTTTAATACCAAACCCGCTTATTATACACAATTTGGCTGCCAGAAGTCTCTAAAACGATCATATAGTAGATTGACGCTGAAGAGACTGATCTCCTCTAACGGCTCAAACAGTCTGTCAGTTAGCCTGTTCTAGCTAAGCAAGCAAAGAAAACGAACTGCCAAATTTTAAGTATACATAAATCCCTGTATAAAACATAAGCCACACATATACTAAAACTATTTCAACAAAATTAGCCCAAAGAGGAAAAACGTCCCAATAAAAGGAAGATTAACCCCAAGTCTCAACATACATAATGTGCCTGTCCACTGCCAAAGAAAACCCTGTATAAAGGATTTTAAAAATGTCCCCATCTACTGCATATGACATTCTTCTGAACTGCAAGTCTCCAAGACCTAGAAGACAAAATCACTTACCTGCAGTCTAGCTGTCCGGCAGGAAGACAGCTCACAAGGCATGAAAGGATACATACTCCTTACAGAGACCTGTAGAAAAAGAAAGAACAGAGTAACCAACTCTGGCTTTCTGTATCATGGGCAGCAATGTTTTAGGAAACAAAGCAAGGACTACCTCACAACTTCCTAACTGCTTACAAGCCACCACACTACTCTACTGAAGAGATCGACGTGTACTCAGCTAAACCCAGATCCTTGCTTGCAGGGAAAAGTACCCGAAAAAGGAATTAATTTCTTCAGACACCAAACTTCACCGCCTCCATTGACCGAGGCAAAGAGAATGACTGGGGATTATGGGTAGGGGAGTGACACTTAACAGCTTTGTGTGGTGCTCTTTGCTTCCTCCTGTTGGCCAGGAGTGATATTCCCACTGGTAATTGAATGACGTTGTGGACTCTCCATATCTTAAAATAGATAATCCATTTATTACCCATTCCCCAGTTTTGCATTACTAACATTGTTATATTACTATAATTTTTACCTCTGTGATTCCCTTGTATTTAAGCCTCTTATCTTAATGAAGCATGGTAGAGGATCCTTGCAAGTTTGGGGCTACATTTCTGCAAATGAAGTTGAGAAGACCATTAATTCTGACCAAAATTCCCATTGCTTAGTAGCACAGGCATATAATTACCCATCATGCAATACCATTAGAGAGGCATCTGATTGGTCCCAAATGTATCCTGTATCATGACAACGACCTCAAATATACAGCCAAAGTCATTAAGAACTATCTTACGCATAAAAAACATGGCGTTTGTTCATTCAATATCTATCTGCTATGAAATAAGCAGCCTTGCAATCATATAGGAAGCACAGGGATTTTATTTCACTCGGATTTTACATTAAAAACAAATGCAGAACAGTGAAAAAAACATTTATTGTTACTGTATTGGTTTAGAGAAAGGACAGAAAATAGACAAATAAATAAACAATAGAAAATAATGTAAACGGAATAAAGAATGACACATACACATCCTACGATATACACAAGACACGCACTGCTAGTATACAGAATGGCAGTCAGGCCATTGTTATCTCATACCTAGTGGAAAATCTAACACCATTGTTATCCAAGAAAATCAGACAAATTAGAATTATAAAAGAAAAAAAAAAAAAGTTCCACTAATGCAACAAAATCTTTCCTGTTGTATCAGTCATACCTGAAGAGCGGATCCGTTACAAATTACGCAGCTGCTAAAGAAATCAGCGCCCCACACACTTCCTAATGTTTCATAAACTTCCTATGCTTTATTTTTTAATCTTAGTACCACAAGAAAAAAAATGTTTTTGCCATTTTAAAGGGACATTAAAATGGTCAGTAAAACCAAATTTTAAACATGTATGTATCAGACAGTATGTCATTTAAAAAAAAACTTTCCACTGTATATCTATGATCTAATTTTCTTTGTTCTCTTAGTATCTTTTGCCGCTCCTGTGTCTACCTAGGTATGATTTTCATCAATGTACTACTGGGAGCTAGCTGCCGATTGGTGGCTGCACATGTGTCTTGTTATTGGCTCACCTAGTGTGTTCATCTAGCTCCCCTAATGCATTTATGCTCCTTCAACAAAAGACATGAAGAGAATAAAGTAAATTAGTTATTAGAAGTAAACTGGAAAGTTGTGTAAAATTGTATGTTCCACCTGAATCATGAAAAAACAAGTTGGAGTTTCATGTCCCATTAATCACCTCTTGCTTCTATGTAAATATTGTACTTGCCTCATGCTGCAACAGGCTTTTTTGTTCAAAATTCTCCAAATCAATAGCTTGTTTGTGATTAGCGGCAGCCTGAAGCAAAACTTAGGTTGCAGAATGTCTTTTTTTGAGGTCCCTAGGTAGTATGGGGTAAAGCACAATTTATTTTTACAAAAAAAGCAAGAGGTGTGTAAAGTGATTGTAAAGTTGAATGACATGGGTATTTTTAAAATACTTACATTTTTGTTACTGTAAACACAGACGATCCTCCGCCCGCATCTCCTTCAGTATTTAGCATATCAACGACTAATCCGGCTGCCTCCAATCGTTGTGTGCCCCCTTTGGCATCCAACTCATGAGGCACACAATGATTGGAGGAAGCCGGATACGTCATTGATCTTCTCAATACTGAAGGAGATGCGGGCGGATGATCGGCGGTGTGTTTACAGTAACAAAAAGGTATTTTAAAAAAGAAGCGTAATTGTAAAGTTTAATGACTTAAAGTTCCCCTGTTTTTAAGAGTATATTTAAATACTGAGCTTTAAATCATTCAACTTTACAATCACTTTAAATGAACACTTTGTGAAACGGATATAAACGCCTCACACTGGTGTGGGTGAATAAAAAAAAAGAAAACCACACATCTATACGTAGCTATATCTACTCGCTCTTTGTAAGAATTCATGTGTCCAGCTTTGCTCATTTTTTGGACAGTGTCTAACATTTTGGCAGACAAGACCTGAACAGATCACAACATAAAAATCCAAATGTAAATCAGATATTAAAAAAAAATGTGTTTGTTTATAATGTAACTGAAAAGAGAAATTCATTAATGGTTAACGATCAGAATGTATTTGTCTTCTGAATGCTACAGCGGGTAGCTCTCAATGTCATTATGAGGTTTACTGCAGAACAATTCTCTCATTTTGATTGGACGTATTAGAATTCAGTTTCCATGGCAGCTTGTGCATGTAGACTCTACGCCACAAACGCAGATCTTATGTTGGAATTTTATAATTAAATTTATAAGAAAGTTTACATAGGGAATGTAGGTGTCTTTAAGAATGTTAATTTACAAAAGTGCCTGCGAATAAGCTATAGGGAAGGGGGATCTAATCTAAACAAAGCACAAAGCATGTCATTTTCCCACTAGTAGCTGAGGAACTCTGTTTAATCACCACAAAGGTGTTAAACACATAGGTAAAGTCCAAAGCTTGCAGCTTCCAAACTGAACACAGCCAGTGACTGGTAGGGTTGTGCAACTGCTGCTTCCAATTAGCTCACCAGCAGTTTTTTGCTTGGAACTAGCAGTTCTCTGCAGGGGGGGGGTGTTAAATACAGAGTGAGTACTGCAAAATGTATATGCTAAAAGGAACATAAAACCCAAATTTTTTATTTCATGGTTCAGAAAGAGCATGCAATTTTAAACATCTTTCTAATTTACCTCTATTATCTAATTTGCTTCATTCTCTTGATATTCTTTGCTGAAAAGCATATCTAAATAGGCTTAGTAGCTGTTGATTGGGTGCTGCACATAGATGCCTTGTGCGATTGGCTCACATATGTGCATTGCTCTTCAACAAAGGATGTCTAAAGCATGAAGCAAATAAGATAATAGAAGTAACTTGGAATGTGGTTTAAAATTGTATTCTATACCCGAGTCATGAAAGAAAAATGCTGTGTTTAGTGTCCCTTTAACAAGAGATAACGTCATTTCCCATTTCACTTTAAGGCTGTATTTAAATGACTACTTAATCTACCTACAACTATTCCACTGTGTGTAGAAGTGGTTTCTAATCTCAAACTCACTCGGTAAAAAAAACAGTGGGTTTAGGCAAAAGGAAACACTGGAGGAAGGAACATGGAATCTTCAGACTATGCAAATAGAATAATAACGAGTGTACAACAGATACTAAACAAACTTCCCTTTCAATAAGCAGAGGCAGCTGTCTGTGGGTCTAACAACTTTACGTCCCTATAAAATGACTTCATAGAACAGAATAAGGACTTGAAATGTATATCTTGGAAATCCATTCAGGGCTCGAGAAATGTGTTCAAAATCAGTAGTGTTCTCCCCAGGACCTTTTTAGTGGGTGCACCACCCTGCTGATTTTACTGACCAACCGGCTAAAATTAAAGCCAATATTAAGCTAACATGAGCTATTAACCTTTTTGTATTCCCTATTGCACAGATTATCATTAACAAATTTATGTTAAAAATGCAATAAATTTGTGCCTTGAATAGCAGAAAATGTTATAATTGTACAAAGTATTACTTTGCCCCCACCCGGCTACTTCATAATGACACCCCTGGCTGGCACAATTTTCAGGAATATTTGATTGTGTGCTGTTCGCTGCATATGCTTACACACTCCTGGCCGCTTGACACCCAAACTATCTGCCATGTTACTGACTCTTTTGGGCGGTATCACACGTGAAATCAAAGTGACATTAATGCCCCCTCCCCGTTTTTAGACATTGGTAAAGAGGAGTCGCAGGCGGTATTAGAGGGAATGCGGCAAGGCCTAAAAAGGATCCATCTGTACAAGGCAAGATTTTAAATGTGGCTGGCAGGGGGGCGTAGAGGGCACCAGGGTCTAATTTTAAGGCGCCAATCCCTGACTCCTGGATTTGTTGAGCCCTGCAATAAAGGGTGAATTGAATCCTGGTTTAAAACACATTTTTACACACACACTATATATATATATATATATATATATATATATATATATATATATATATATATATATATATATATATATATATATATATAAATTGTTCTTTACATAAAAAAAAAAAACAATTTTATTTTCTGGTTTCCCTATATCACATGGTAAGGTCTTTTTTTCCTTGTTTCCTATTTAAATGCTACTGGCAGCATTGACTTAAATAAGGCATACTGCAGTAGAGCACCTATGAATTACAGTCAGCACAAATGCCAAAGATTTCTGCTCTCAGCTTTATGTGGTCTTAAAAGCACCTACACTCACTTAGATGCATTGCAGTACTTTATTGCACTATTGTTTACTTATACCTAACTCTTGTGTATTGGTTTCACAGTCAAGAGTGAAGAGCTACTGAAAATGACTACTGAGCAAATCAGGGGCAATATATGTTAACAGTACTAATCACTGGCCTTGTTCAGCTAAGGGTCAGCAGAATATTAACGTTTTGAAGCAGACTTTACCTATGCGTTTAACCCGCTGTTGGTGTTAAAGGGACAGTCTAGTGAAAATTAAACTTTCATGATTCAGATTGAACAGCAATTTTAAGCCACTTTCTAATTTACTCCTATTAATTTTTCTTCGTTCTCTTGGTATCTTTATTTGAATAGCAAGAATGCAATCATAGGAGCTGGATCATTTTTAGTTCATCACATGGGTAGTGCTCTCTGATTGGTGTCTAAATGTAACCACCAATCAGCAAGCGCTTCCCAGGTGCTGAACCAAAAATGGGCCGGCAAAGCTTACATTCAAAGAAAGATACCAAGAGAACGAAGAAAAATTTGATAATAGGAGTAAATTAGAATTTGTTGCATTTTTGGTTCAGCACCTGGGCAGCGCTTGCTTATTGGTGGCTACATTTAGACACCAATTGGCAAGCGCTACCCAGATGCTGAACAAAAAATGGACCGGCTCCTAAGCTTCACATTTTATTTATTTTTTTCAAATAAAGATACCAAGAGAATGAAGCAAAATTGATAATAGTTGTAAAATTAGAAAGTTGCTTATAATTGCTGCTCTATCCGAATCATGAAAGTTTAATTTTGACTTGACTATCCCTTTACAGGGGAATACCGAGGCAAAAATGATGTGTCTTATTTCCTTACCGCATATACGGTGTATTACTAACCCTAAGTAATAAAGTGTTTAACCCTTCCTCGGAAGCCACAAGAATTTAAGTTCCTGAGCCTGGGACTGCCCATTAGGAGCTGTGGTCATATGTACAAGCAAATAAAAAGTGCTTTCCTGCTCTAGGGCTTCAGTGCTTGTGGCTCCAGAGCAAGACTTCCCCTATGTGTTTAACGCATATTAAGCTAGGGACCGTAAAGCCGAAATTACACATTATAACAAACAGGAATGTGACATTTTTGCAGCCGAGTAGTTTCCCTTTAAATAAAATGAAAAAATAAAAATCTTTATCTGATTAATAATTACAACTCATCTAAAACTGTTCCGTAACCCAAGAATTCACACAATTCATTCAACAATGAAGTTAATAAGGAGTTAAACGAGTGAATGTTTTCCTTTGGATTCTGGGAATGTTGCTTGAGATTCCTCCGTCTCAGTGGGCGCTCCAATTAAACAGTACCGGCATAAAGTTCAGTGCCCACCCACCCAAGCGTCAGTTTAGCAGCTTTCTGTTTAACCCTATCACAATCCTTTAATCCCGCATACATGGAAATCTTGGTGCAATTTGTAACCGAGCACAGCAGTCACATGTACTTCTGACTTATAAAGCACCAGGAGCGCAGTCTGCAATGTCAATAAAAGTGCTTTGTCCTCAGACCGGCTTATATAGCAGCTTCACGGACTTCCGTGATGCTATTGGTCATTTCAAGAAATCTTCCAGCCTTGGTTGGTTAGAAGCAGACGAGATGGTGGCAACTGGTCTGGATACCTTCTTCCTTTTCAATTTTGTATGCAGAGGGCGAATATCAGTGAGGTTGCTCTGATAATAGCTGTTAAGGAGTATTTCATTCTGAAGTGTAAATTAAAGGGACATGCAATTTCAAGACGTTTCAATTTATATCTATTATCAAATTAAAGGGACCTGAGACCCAACATTTGTTCCCGTCATGGATCAGATACAGCATGTGATTTTAAACAACTTTCCAATATACTTCAATTATCTAGTTTTGTTCTCTTGATATCCTTTGTTGAAAAGTATATATAGGTAGCCTCATGATATTGGCTCACCCAATACATTCAGCTTGCTCCCAGTGGTGCATTAATTCTTCAGCAAAGGATACCAAGAGAATGAAGCTAATGAGATCATTTGATGTAAATTGGGAAGTTGTTTACAATTTATATGATCTATCTAAAGAAAGAAACACTTTGGGTTTCATGTCCCTTTAACTTAGTTATTATATCCTTTGTTGAAAATAATTCCTAGGTAGGCGCAGGAAAAGCAATGCACTATGACTAGTTGCTGCACAAATTTGCCTCGTCACTGGCTCACCAGGTGCGCATGCAGCTAGCTCACAGTAGTGCTTCGCTTCTCTAGAGCCAACGTTCACCTTTGTAGAGGTTGATCACAGCTAAATGTAAGCAACAGTGCTTTAATAAAACGTCCTTACATGTTAGATCATGTATATCCTAGGTATTGTTGAATCCTGTTTCAGTATTAGCTCCTCTAATGGAAAACCATTGCATGAAACAGCTACCTATAAATAATAGATCATAACCGCATCGTCTGGTGCTGCATTTATCCCCAGTACAAGGGCTCATAATCTCAAGTCGGAGGGTAGTGACTTTAGGAGTAATTTGTTGAAGAACTTCCTTAAAGAGAGGGTGGTGGTTTCAAGGAAAGGGGTAAAGTGGAAAGGTCAAAGGCCGCAACGTCTACGCCAGAAAAAACTAAATTGCAAATTAAAAAAAAAAAAAAAAAAAGCACCAAAGTTAAACAAATATTTAATGGACAAAAAACTTCATCTACTCTACGCTTGGTATTAAAAGGTTTGACTATGGTTAAAAGGAACGGTCTAATCATCCTTAACCTTTCATGATTCAGACAGAACGTGCAATTATAACCAACTTTCTAATTTACTCCTATTATCAATTTTTCTTTGTTCTCTTGGTAGCTTTATTTGAAAAAGCAAGAATGTAAGCTTAGGAGCAGGCCCATTTTTGGTTTAAACATAGCTACCAATCAGCATGCATTACCCAGGTGCTGAACCAAAAATAGGTCGGTCCCTAAGCTTACATTCTTGCTTTTTCAAATAAAGATACCAAGAGAATGAAGAAAAATTACTAATAGGAGTGAATTAGAAAGTTGCTTAAAATTGTTGCCCTATTTGAATCATGAAAGTTTAATTTTGACTTGACTGTCCCTTTAATTCTACTGCATGAAAGATATACTGGTCAGTTATGAGGTTTGGGTACTGCGACAGCACCCAATAGCTGATGGAGACCGTAAATAAAATCATGTAGCTGTAGACTTTCCACTTTTTTTTTCTCCTCCAGTAAAACAACAATGCTATGCACCTGCACTATGATTCTTTTTTTTTTGGGGGGGGGGGGGGGGTGAAGGGAATCAGTTTTTTAACCCTGACACATAGTGGAAAAACAATAGTGTTGACGTCCGTAACACATTCAGGCAGTTTTTGTGTATCCC
This sequence comes from Bombina bombina, assembly GCF_027579735.1. Taxonomy (NCBI): domain Eukaryota; kingdom Metazoa; phylum Chordata; class Amphibia; order Anura; family Bombinatoridae; genus Bombina; species Bombina bombina. The sequence continues at coordinate 399,908,927 of NC_069505.1, read as the reverse complement.
CCTGGGGCCCCTCTCATACCCACAGGATGTGCGAAAGGACGATAGTAGTTACATAGCACATCATACACATTATAGTAGGTAGAAACATGCTAAACCCACACTGAGACCACCAATACATGGTAAAAAAAACACTTTAGTACCCAGCTTGAAGTGCAGCTAATTGTTGGTGCTTTTAAGTCAGCCTAATAAACAATATTCTAGATATGGAGAACAGTTCACATTATAACTTGCATGAGAGTCCAACATTTAACTAATTTTAAGACATTTACCCGATAGGTGTTAATAATTGTAAGTAAAGGGTGTATGTTGTCCAGAGAGGGCATCTGCAGACAACCCTACCCTAGATCCAGGATATATCCAACACTGAACGGATAGAAGCAAGTCCTATCTGTCACAATTGGGCACGTGCAACATTGAGGCTTGTGTGAGGGATTAAATGTAGAGGATCGCCCATCCATTCTCCATGATGTCTCTGATGTTTTACGCATCATGGAGTCATGAAATACCTCCAGATTTAGTGGGTGCGACTCTATTTTAGCTTGATCCGATCTCCCCCCTGTAGTGTGCAGCGACACCTTCTCTTTTATGAGAGCCATGGTACAGAACCCCGCAATGAAGGTTTTCTCAGAGAGGTAATCTTTATGGCATCTTTTTTAAGCAGAGATTCCTTAGCTTTCTTTATGCGAGGAGACGTGATGGCTCTCTGTGCTGGTTGCGGGCCACGCTGTATCTGGTGGGCCATTAAGTGGATTGAGGGCGCCATGCTTTCGGAGCGGTCCGCATCTGTTGATTCAGTCGGATTTGTGAATACCCTTTGCATCAGGTAATCATAAGGGGCTTTAGCCATCAACTTTTGCATAATATATTCAAGCCTTTCTAGGCATGGGTCAGGCTGTTGTATGGGGTATTCTCCCGCCATATCCGCCATCTTAGATGTCGTCTGGGTACAAAGTCACTGGTATCGTATCAGAAGATTTTCTCCTTTATGGATGTAGATGCCTCTTATTTTATTTACTAAATGTATTATCCAGTTGGGGTCAGCAACCTCGGAATTTTTAAAGGGGGAAGCACCACCTGTTATGAGCCGCTGCTCCAGGCCCTTATCATCCAATCCAGAGTTCTAGTGTCAAGGACACAGCCACAATTGCAGTGATGAACCTTAACCAGGGTTAGATAGTGTTAGAGATATGAGGTTTACCAAAGTAGCTGTATGTCGGTGCCCACAATCAGTGGTTTTAAGGGCTATTCAACCGGAGCTCCTGGATGTGAGACCGTTGAGATACGCTGCTTGGACACGTCCCCCACTATGATTTATTTTATTTTTTTTCTCTTTTTAAGATAGGAAGAGGTACTATGATTCTTTTTTTAACCCCATAACGACCAGCACCTTAGTTTAGCCAAGGCTTAAGGGCTAGCACCGTACCTTATACAGCAGCTGTGTCCTGGGTTATTAGTGCGCCTCTCTTGTGCCTGTCAGCGCTGACACTATTCCTGTATGCCACAGGAGTGAAGCAGTGCAGAAATAGCGTATAAGAGGACACCCCAGGCTAGCAATGTCTAAAAGTGGGGTGCCTCCATTTATGAGGTACACACTATGATCAGCGAGCTTCTCATGCTGCTGCTGGAAGTCTGCAAGTGAGGACTGCAAGCAGCAGTACAATAACCGTCAAAAAAAGTATGGGTGAACCAATGAAGGGGAGACCAATAGTGAGCAAAAATGCCAAAATTGTTTGTGTCATTTAAGCACAGAAAATGTTCAAAGCTACAGGTGAAACGTTCACTAACTTTAGAGCAGGTTCTGGGAGCCAACTGCGCTAAGCCTCCTGTTAACTCGGCTGGGACTCTGGAAAGAAGAGGACCAGGTTAGTGAACTCTGCAGCGCACAAAAGGTATTAAACCTTTTTTTAAAAATAAATAAAATTAAAATAAAAAATATGGAAACTAATGAATCCGGACAAAAATTTGTCAGTATTTATTCGTTTAATTTTCTTTGTGAATAGTTGGATATTAGTTTAGTTAAAACAAAATAAATATTAGATTTCCGTTACGACACTGCAGTCGTACGAAAATGAATCCACATCTCTACCTGTTGTTATCAGGCAGAATTTACACTAAACCAAAACCACATAGATTAAAACAATCCTGATCTATATTTATATATATATATTTTTTTTTTTTTTTTTTAATTGCACAAATTTGTACTACCCGTATAGGTTCCCATTCTATGCTAACTGCCCAAACATTTTAATTTATTACACGGCAATTGCAACGTTTTAGAAGAAATGGGTTTAAAAGTTTACATTGTACAGTGACCTAAAAAAAAGGAGATTGTCTTAAATTACTAGCAAAAAGGATACAGGTTGAATAAATTTAGTTCTGCCTCCTAAGCCATCAAAACCAGTTCGCACCTGGGGTAAAGAAGAGGAAGAACAATAAAAATTAAATATTAAAAAGGGTAAAATAAAAAAAATATATATATATATAAATAAAAAAACAACAATTTGGGAACACCGATTAAAGGGACAATGTAATGCAAAAAAATGTATGTACTAATTTGTTAAAAAGGACTCTAAAGTCGAAATTAAACTTTCATGATTCAGATAGAGCAGTTTTAAGAGACTTTTCATTATTGAAGGGAAAATCAAGTAAAAAAAAATCCTCATTATTTAAATAGGGAATGTAATTTTAAACAACTTTCCAATTTACTTTTAGCACCAATTTCGCTTTGTTCTTTTGGTATTCTTAGTTGAAAGCTAATCCTAGGAGGTTCATATGCTAATTTCTTAGACCTTGAAGACTGCCTCTAATCTGAATGCATTTTAACCACTAGAGGGCATTCGTTTATGTGTTTCATATAGATAACATTGAGCTCATGCACGTGAAGTTACCCTGGAGTGAGCACTGATTGGCTAAAATGCAAGTCTGTCAAAAGAACTGAAATAAGGGGGCAGTTTGCAGAGGCTTAGATACAAGGTAATATGTGTATTTCTATAACAGTGTTAGTTATGCAAAACTGGGGAATGGGTAATAAAGGGATTATCTTTCTTTCTAAGCAACAAAAATGCTGGTGTTGACTGACCCTTTAAATTGTACTCAGTCTTTTTAGAACCATGCTTTCTGCAGTACTAGCTCCTACTGAGCATGTGCAAGAGTTCAGTGTATATGGTATATGAGTCTGTGATTGGCTAATGGCTGTCACATGATACAGAAGGTCGGCAAATTGAAGTAAATTTTAATCTACTGCTCATTTAAAATTCAGAGTAAGTGCTATGGCATTGTATTATTATTGTGCACTTGTTGATTGTCCCTTTAAATACAAAAAAATTGCACAATCTACACCTTAGTCATCTTAAAGTCTTACCTTAGATTAAAGGGACAGTCAACCATAGAATTGTTATTGTTTTAAAAGATAGATAATCCCTTTATTACTCGTTCCCCAGTTTTGCATAACCAACACAGTTATATTAATGTACTTTTTACCTTTGTGATTACCTTGTATCTAGGAACCTTCTTCCAGCCCCCTGATCACATGACTGTGACTTGTTATTATCTATTGTCTTAAATTTAGCATTGTATTGTGGTAGATCTTAAATAACTTTCTGTGCCTGAACACAGTGTTATCTATATAGCCCACGTGTACTTTCTGTCTCTTTGTGTTGAAAAGATTTAAAAAGCCTGTGATAAGAGGCAGCCCTCAAAGGCTTAGAAATTAGCATATGAGCCTACCTATGTTTAGTTTAAACTAAGAATACCAAGAGAAAAAAGCAAATTTGATGATAAAAGTAAATTGGAAAGTCAATTAAAATTAAAAGTCCTATCTGAATAATGAAAGTTTAATTTATACTTGACTGTCCCTTTAAGCAGCAAATATCCTCCTGCACCCTTTCTATGTCATGCAGCAGGAACTGTAAATTTATTTTAAAATGAATATTGTTTCTGGTCACTTTGAAATGGCTGCCAAGCTCCGCCACTAACGACATCACGATCTGGGCTGCATCTATGAGCTCTGCTTAACAGCACTGATAGCAACTAGTAAGCCTTTTGTGATTGGATACCATATCCAGTCCAGATTGGGATGTCATCAGTGGGTGGAGCTTGGCAGCCATTTCAAAGTGGCTAGAAACAATATTGATTTTAAAATAGATTTGTTTTACCATTCCTGTTGCATGATATAGAAAGGGATGCAGGAAGCTATTTGCAGCTTTATCTAAGGTAAGACTTTAAGATGACTAAGGTGTAGACTGTCCCTTTAATGCTCCTTTAAATGTTTCTTACCACAGCAGCCAACTTAGCTTGTAAAAGTGCTGAAAAACAGAATTTATGTTTACCTGATAAATTACTTTCTCCAACGGTGTGTCCGGTCCACGGCGTCATCCTTACTTGTGGGATATTCTCTTCCCCAACAGGAAATGGCAAAGAGCCCAGCAAAGCTGGTCACATGATCCCTCCTAGGCTCCGCCTACCCCAGTCATTCGACCGACGTTAAGGAGGAATATTTGCATAGGAGAAACCATATGATACCGTGGTGACTGTAGTTAAAGAAAATAAATTATCAGACCTGATTAAAAAACCAGGGCGGGCCGTGGACCGGACACACCGTTGGAGAAAGTAATTTATCAGGTAAACATAAATTCTGTTTTCTCCAACATAGGTGTGTCCGGTCCACGGCGTCATCCTTACTTGTGGGAACCAATACCAAAGCTTTAGGACACGGATGAAGGGAGGGAGCAAATCAGGTCACCTAAATGGAAGGCACCACGGCTTGCAAAACCTTTCTCCCAAAAATAGCCTCAGAAGAAGCAAAAGTATCAAACTTGTAAAATTTGGTAAAAGTGTGCAGTGAAGACCAAGTCGCTGCCCTACATATCTGATCAACAGAAGCCTCGTTCTTGAAGGCCCATGTGGAAGCCACAGCCCTAGTGGAATGAGCTGTGATTCTTTCAGGAGGCTGCCGTCCGGCAGTCTCGTAAGCCAATCTGATGATGCTTTTAATCCAAAAAGAGAGAGAGGTAGAAGTTGCTTTTTGACCTCTCCTTTTACCAGAATAAACAACAAACAAGGAAGATGTTTGTCTAAAATCCTTTGTAGCATCTAAATAGAATTTTAGAGCGCGAACAACATCCAAATTGTGCAACAAACGTTCCTTCTTCGAAACTGGTTTCGGACACAGAGAAGGCACGACTATCTCCTGGTTAATGTTTTTGTTAGAAACAACTTTTGGAAGAAAACCAGGTTTAGTACGTAAAACCACCTTATCTGCATGGAACACCAGATAAGGAGGAGAACACTGCAGAGCAGATAATTCTGAAACTCTTCTAGCAGAAGAAATTGCAACCAAAAACAAAACTTTCCAAGATAATAACTTAATATCAACGGAATGTAAGGGTTCAAACGGAACCCCCTGAAGAACTGAAAGAACTAAGTTGAGACTCCAAGGAGGAGTCAAAGGTTTGTAAACAGGCTTGATTCTAACCAGAGCCTGAACAAAGGCTTGAACATCTGGCACAGCTGCCAGCTTTTTGTGAAGTAACACAGACAAGGCAGAAATCTGTCCCTTCAAGGAACTTGCAGATAATCCTTTTTCCAATCCTTCTTGAAGGAAGGATAGAATCTTAGGAATCTTAACCTTGTCCCAAGGGAATCCTTTAGATTCACACCAACAGATATATTTTTTCCAAATTTTGTGGTAAATTTTTCTAGTTACAGGCTTTCTGGCCTGAACAAGAGTATCAATAACAGAATCTGAGAACCCTCGCTTTGATAAGATCAAGCGTTCAATCTCCAAGCAGTCAGCTGGAGTGAGACCAGATTCGGATGTTCGAACGGACCTTGAACAAGAAGGTCTCGTCTCAAAGGTAGCTTCCATGGTGGAGCCGATGACATATTCACCAGATCTGCATACCAAGTCCTGCGTGGCCACGCAGGAGCTATCAAGATCACCGACGCCCTCTCCTGATTGATCCTGGCTACCAGCCTGGGGATGAGAGGAAACGGCGGGAATACATAAGCTAGTTTGAAGGTCCAAGGTGCTACTAGTGCATCTACTAGAGTCGCCTTGGGATCCCTGGATCTGGACCCGTAGCAAGGAACCTTGAAGTTCTGACGAGAGGCCATCAGATCCATGTCTGGAATGCCCCACAGTTGAGTGATTTGGGCAAAGATTTCCGGATGGAGTTCCCACTCCCCCGGATGCAATGTCTGACGACTCAGAAAATCCGCTTCCCAATTTTCCACTCCTGGGATGTGGATTGCAGACAGGTGGCAGGAGTGAGTCTCCGCCCATTGAATGATTTTGGTCACTTCTTCCATCGCCAGGGAACTCCTTGTTCCCCCCTGATGGTTGATGTACGCAACAGTCGTCATGTTGTCTGATTGAAACCGTATGAACTTGGCCCTCGCTAGCTGAGGCCAAGCCTTGAGAGCATTGAATATCGCTCTCAGTTCCAGAATATTTATCGGTAGAAGAGATTCTTCCCGAGACCAAAGACCCTGAGCTTTCAGGGATCCCCAGACCGCGCCCCAGCCCATCAGACTGGCGTCGGTCGTGACAATGACCCACTCTGGTCTGCGGAAGGTCATCCCTTGCGACAGGTTGTCCAGGGACAGCCACCAACGGAGTGAGTCTCTGGTCCTCTGATTTACTTGTATCTTCGGAGACAAGTCTGTATAGTCCCCATTCCACTGACTGAGCATGCACAGTTGTAATGGTCTTAGATGAATGCGCGCAAAAGGAACTATGTCCATTGCCGCTACCATCAAACCTATCACTTCCATGCACTGCGCTATGGAAGGAAGAGGAACGGAATGAAGTATCCGACAAGAGTTTAGAAGTTTTGTTTTTCTGGCCTCTGTCAGAAAAATCCTCATTTCTAAGGAGTCTATTATTGTTCCCAAGAAGGGAACCCTTGTCGACGGAGATAGAGAACTCTTTTCCACGTTCACTTTCCATCCGTGAGATCTGAGAAAGGCCAGGACTATGTCCGTGTGAGCCTTTGCTTGAGGAAGGGACGACGCTTGAATCAGAATGTCGTCCAAGTAAGGTACTACTGCAATGCCCCTTGGTCTTAGCACCGCTAGAAGGGACCCTAGTACCTTTGTGAAAATCCTTGGAGCAGTGGCTAATCCGAAAGGAAGCGCCACGAACTGGTAATGCTTGTCCAGGAATGCGAACCTTAGGAACCGATGATGTTCCTTGTGGATAGGAATATGTAGATACGCATCCTTTAAATCCACCGTGGTCATGAATTGACCTTCCTGGATGGAAGGAAGAATTGTTCGAATGGTTTCCATTTTGAACGATGGAACCGTGAGAAACTTGTTTAAGATCTTGAGATCTAAGATTGGTCTGAACGTTCCCTCTTTTTTGGGAACTATGAACAGATTGGAGTAGAACCCCATCCCTTGTTCTCCTAATGGAACAGGATGAATCACTCCCATTTTTAACAGGTCTTCTACACAATGTAAGAATGCCTGTCTTTTTATGTGGTCTGAAGACAACTGAGACCTGTGGAACCTCCCCCTTGGGGGAAGCCCCTTGAATTCCAGAAGATAACCTTGGGAGACTATTTCTAGTGCCCAAGGATCCAGAACATCTCTTGCCCAAGCCTGAGCGAAGAGAGAGAGTCTGCCCCCCACCAGATCCGGTCCCGGATCGGGGGCCAACATTTCATGCTGTCTTGGTAGCAGTGGCAGGTTTCTTGGCCTGCTTTTCCCTTGTTCCAGCCTTGCATTGGTCTCCAAGCTGGCTTGGCTTGAGAAGTATTACCCTCTTGCTTAGAGGACGTAGCACTTTGGGCTGGTCCGTTTCTACGAAAGGGACGAAAATTAGGTTTATTTTTGGCCTTGAAAGGCCGATCCTGAGGAAGGGCGTGGCCCTTACCCCCAGTGATATCAGAGATAATCTCTTTCAAGTCAGGGCCAAACAGCGTTTTCCCCTTGAAAGGAATGTTAAGTAGTTTGTTCTTGGAAGACGCATCAGCTGACCAAGATTTCAACCAAAGCGCTCTGCGCGCCACAATAGCAAACCCAGAATTCTTAGCCGCTAACCTAGCCAATTGCAAAGTGGCGTCTAGGGTGAAAGAATTAGCCAATTTGAGAGCACGGATTCTGTCCATAATCTCCTCATAAGGAGGAGAATCACTATCGACCGCCTTTACTAGCTCATCGAACCAGAAACACGCGGCTGTAGTGACAGGGACAATGCATGAAATTGGTTGTAGAAGGTAACCCTGCTGAACAAACATCTTTTTAAGTAAACCTAATTTTTTATCCATAGGATCTTTGAAAGCACAACTATCTTCTATGGGAATAGTGGTGCGTTTGTTTAAAGTGGAAACCGCTCCCTCGACCTTGGGGACTGTCTGCCATAAGTCCTTTCTGGGGTCGACCATAGGAAACAATTTTTTAAATATGGGGGGAGGGACGAAAGGTATACCGGGCCTTTCCCATTCTTTATTTACAATGTCCGCCACCCGCTTGGGTATAGGAAAAGCTTCTGGGAGCCCCGGGACCTCTAGGAACTTGTCCATTTTACATAGTTTCTCTGGGATGATCAAATTCTCACAATCATCCAGAGTGGATAATACCTCCTTAAGCAGAGCGCGGAGATGTTCCAACTTAAATTTAAATGTAATCACATCGGGTTCAGCTTGTTGAGAAATTTTCCCTGAATCTGAAATTTCTCCCTCAGACAAAACCTCCCTGGCCCCATCAGACTGGTGTAGGGGCATTTCAGAACCATTATCATCAGCGTCGTCATGCTCTTCAGTATCTAAAACAGAGCAGTCGCGCTTACGCTGATAAGTGGGCATTTTGGCTAAAATGTTTTTGATAGAATTATCCATTACAGCCGTTAATTGTTGCATAGTAAGGAGTATTGGCGCGCTAGATGTACTAGGGGCCTCCTGAGTGGGCAAGACTCGTGTAGACGAAGGAGGGAATGATGCAGTACCATGCTTACTCCCCTCACTTGAGGAATCATCTTGGGCATCATTTTCATTGTCACATAAATCACATTTATTTAAATGAGAAGGAACCCTGGCTTCCCCACATTCAGAACACAGTCTATCTGGTAGTTCAGACATGTTAAACAGGCATAAACTTGATAACAAAGTACAAAAAACGTTTTAAAATAAAACCGTTACTGTCACTTTAAATTTTAAACTGAACACACTTTATTACTGCAATTGCGAAAAAATATGAAGGAATTGTTCAAAATTCACCAAAATTTCACCACAGTGTCTTAAAGCCTTAAAAGTATTGCACACCAAATTTGGAAGCTTTAACCCTTAAAATAACGGAACCGGAGCCGTTTTTAACTTTAACCCCTTTACAGTCCCTGGTATCTGCTTTGCTGAGACCCAACCAAGCCCAAAGGGGAATACGATACCAAATGACGCCTTCAGAAAGTCTTTTCTATGTATCAGAGCTCCTCACACATGCGACTGCATGTCATGCCTCTCAAAAACAAGTGCGCAACACCGGCGCGAAAATGAGGCTCTGCCTATGATTAGGGAAAGCCCCTAAAGAATAAGGTGTCTAAAACAGTGCCTGCCGATATAATTTTAACAAAATACCCAGATTAAATGATTCCTCAAGGCTAAATATGTGTAATATATGAATCGATTTAGCCCAGAAAAAGTCTACAGTCTTAATAAGCCCTTGTGAAGCCCTTATTTACTATCTTAATAAACATGGCTTACCGGATCCCATAGGGAAAATGACAGCTTCCAGCATTACATCGTCTTGTTAGAATGTGTCATACCTCAAGCAGCAAGAGACTGCTCACTGTTCCCCCAACTGAAGTTAATTCCTCTCAACAGTCCTGTGTGGAACAGCCATGGATTTTAGTAACGGTTGCTAAAATCATTTTCCTCATACAAACAGAAATCTTCATCTCTTTTCTGTTTCAGAGTAAATAGTACATACCAGCACTATTTTAAAATAACAAACTCTTGATTGAATAATAAAAACTACAGTTAAACACTAAAAAACTCTAAGCCATCTCCGTGGAGATGTTGCCTGTACAACGGCAAAGAGAATGACTGGGGTAGGCGGAGCCTAGGAGGGATCATGTGACCAGCTTTGCTGGGCTCTTTGCCATTTCCTGTTGGGGAAGAGAATATCCCACAAGTAAGGATGACGCCGTGGACCGGACACACCTATGTTGGAGAAATGAACTTACCACTCCTGTGTTTTGTCTCTGGTTAAACATGCTCCCGACAGGCTTCTTGTGAAGCAGAGAGTTCTTAATGAAAGACGGCAGAGCAAGATCATCCTCATCAGCTTGTACCCGGCTGCCAGGCCAGCTCTGGGGAAAGAAAGAGTTATGACCCAGTCCTGTGGATGGAATTCTGTAAATTCAGAAGGCGACTTCAGTCTACTTACTGTTAACCCTTTAGACTCCTGTAGAGCTTTGTTCTTTGGACTGGTCACATGAGACCTGCAACACAAATATTAAAAAGGTACAATAAACACTGAAATACAATAATAATATAGAACGATTATAAAATGCTAAATACATTTCCTTTCCTTACCCAAGAAATTACTAAAATTCTAAATATTAACCCTAACCTATAAAGCACTCAAGAGCCTCCCTCCCAACTATATCTCATCCCGATTATCTCTACGTCCCTCTGCAGCTCTCTAACCCGCTGAGCGTCTCCAACCTTGCATAGCTTCAGACGCTCTTTGAAAACCCACCTATTTAGAGAATTTTACCCTCTCTCTAATGGTTTTCCATTCAAATCAAAATAAATCTTGAACTGCCTTGATTTGCTGCTGCAACTACAATCAACGTGGCAAGCTACCCCAAAGCTTATATCTCCACACCCTCAACCTGTAAACTCATCGGAGCTGGGCCACCTCCTGCACTAATTTTATTTATTTAGTCCGTTATGTATCTTTATATTACCATAAATTTTGTGTATTACACAAACAGTTCTTTAGTAAATGCTATCACTGTTTCCGTGGTGTAAACACATATGCTGTGCATGCCCTATACACCTGCATTCAAGCACCATACTATTGGTGGGTTGTAAGGCACAAATTAAAGGGACGTTAAACACTTTGAGATGATAAAATTATAAATGGAATATATAAAAAATGTCTGCAATATAATTTCATAATTTATTTTGTCCCCTTTTCCTGTAATTACATTCTGGAAGAGTGAGCTTTTCAGCTCCTGTTAGAAAAGGAAGTGCAGAACACTGTTATATTCCACACAGCCATTGGCTACTCACTCTAGTGACCTATTTCTAACTGGCTCTAATTGGCCACAGCAGAGAATGTAACCTAAGTTACAACATGGCAGCTCTCATTGTTTTATAGGCACTAAAAACTTTACTTATTTTGTCAGTAAACAGCTAATGAAACTTTAAAAAAACACATCTACATGATATTCTCAGACTAAACATTTCTTTGAAAGCATAATTCATTTAGTGTTTAATGTCCCTTTAAGTAATTTCTGACACAAAGCACCACTAGAAGCATTTTGGTAATACAAGTACATTGATTTAAGGCTTCTAACCAAATTTGAATGCACATTTTGATTACTATGTCCCTTTAACAATCTTCTAAAAGTACAGAAAGCGAGACGGAATCTCCCGGGTTTTATACAGGACATCTCTTTTGCCACAGCAAATGTATTATGTCCATGAGAAACTTCAGTAACTAATAATATTGTCAAATGTTAAACACATAGTCTTACTCTGCCTTATCAAGCTTTATCTTCTTTGAAGGTACCACAAAGGATTTTTGTGTGCTGTGCTCAGGTGTGTCAATATCGAAGGTCATGTCAAGATTTATATCTTCTCCCATTGCTGGACGGCGAAGTTTTGGCCTCTCCAGTCCAATGGGGGCTGGGCTGCAAAAAATGTTCAGTAGATAAAGTCAAATCACTACAAAGCTAAAAACAAAGTTTATGCTTACCTGGTAAATTTATTTCTTTTTTGACACAATGAGTCCACGGATGATCTTAATTACTAATGAGATATTCACCTCCTGGTCAGCAGGAGGCGGCAAAGAGCACCACAGCAGAGCTGTTAAATATCACCTCCCCTCACTCCCAACCCAGTAATTCTACTGAAGTGAAGGAGAGAAAGGAAGTAACAAGGTGCAGAGGTGTCGGACGTTTATAACCACCAACAACCTGTCTCATACAAAAAACAGGGCGGGCCGTGGACTCGTGTCAAAAAAGAAACACATTCATCAGGTAAGCATAAATTTTCTTTTCTTTTTAACGACACGTTGAGTCCACGGATCATCTTAATTACTAATGGGAACCAATACCCAAGCTAGAGTACACAGATGATACGGGAGGGACAAGACAGGGAACCTAAATGGAAGGCACCACTGCTTGAAAAACCTCTCTCTCAAAAGCGGCCTCAGCCGAAGCAAAAGTGTCAAATTTGTAGAATTTTGAAAAAGTGTGAAGACAGAACCAAGTTGCAGCCTTGCAAATCTGTTCCACTGAAGCTAAATTCTTGAATGCCCATGAGGAAGCAACATCCCTTGTGGAATGAGCCGTAACTCTCTCTGGAGGCTGTTGTCCAGCAGTCTCATATGCTAAACGTATGATACTCTTCAGCCAAAAAGAAAGCGAAGTAGCCGTAGCTTTCTGACCCTTACGTTTTCCTGAGAAAACCACAAAACTGGGCAGAAGACTGGCGAAAATCCTTAGTCACCTGCAGATAAAATTTTAAGCCACGAACCACGTCCAAATTATGTAGAAACCTTTCCTTCTGAGTAGAAGGATTAGGGCACAAGGAAGGAACAACAATCTCTTGATTAATGTTCCGATCAGAAACAACCTTAGGAAGAAAACCCAATTTAGTATGTAAAAATACCTTATTTGAATGAAAAATAAGGTAAGGGGATTGGTACTGCAAAGCCGAAAGCTCTGATACTCTGCGAGCAGATGAAATAGCAACAAGAAACAAAACTTTCCACAATAACAACTTAATATCTAAGGAATGCATAGGCTCAAACGGAGCCCCTTGAAGAACCTTAAGAACTAAATTAAGACTCCAGGGAGGAGTAACTGGTGTGAACACAGGCCTGATACTGACCAAGGCCTGACAAAAAGATTGCACATCTGGAACATCTGACAGACGCTTGTGTAACAAAATAGACAAGGCAGAGATTTGACCCCTTAGGGAACTCGTCGATAAACCTTTCTCCAAACCCTCTTGGAGAAAAGATAAAATTCTAGGAATCCTATCTTATGGTAAATCCTTCTAGTAACAGGCTTACGAGCCTGAATCATAGTCTCAATGACCGATTCAGAAAAGCCCCGCTTGGATAAAATTAAGTGATCAATCTCCAAGCAGTCAGCTTTAGAGAAACTAGATTTGGGTTAAGGAAGGGTCTTTGAATTAGAAGGTCTTTCCTCAACGGAAGTCTCCAAGGTGGCAGAGATGACATTTCCACCAGATCTGCATACCAAATCCTGCGAGGCCAAGCCGGTGCAATGAGGATCACCGATGCCCTCTCCTGCTTGATTCGAGCAATGACCAGAGGAAGAAGAGCAAACGGAGGAAATAGGTATGCTAGACTGAAGGTCCAAGGAACCGCCAGAGCATCTATGATTTCCGCTTGGGGGTCCTTGGACCTCGATCCATATCTCGGGAGCTTGGCATTCTGTCGACATGCCATTAGATCTAATTCCGGCTGACCCCACTTGAGAGTCATGCTGGAGAACACTTCCCCGGGTGAAAGGTCTGCCTGATCAGGAAGTCCGCCTCCCAGTTGTCCACCCCTGGGATGTGGATCGCCGACAGGCAGCAAGAATGGGCCTCTGCCCACTGATTTATTTTGGTTACCTCTGTCATCAATAAGAAACTCCTTGTTCCTCCCTGATGATTGATGTAAGCCGCTGAAGTTATATTGTCCGACTGGAACCTGATAAACTGGACCGAGGCTAACTGCGGCCAGGCCAGAAGAGCATTGAAGATCGCTCTCCGCTCCAGAATGCTTATAGGAAGAACAGACTGAGTCCAAACTCCCTGAGCCTTTAGGGAGCCCCAGACTGCTCCCCACCCTAGAAGGCTGGCATCTTGTCACAATCACCCAAGATGGTCTGCGAAAGCAGGTTCCCTGGGAGAGATGATCCAGAGACAACCACCATAGAAGGGAATCCCTTGTCTCCTGCTCCAGTAGTATTCAAGGAGACAAATCGGCATAATCTCGGTTCCATTGTCTGACCATGCTTAACTGCAGAGGTCTGAGATGGAACCGAGCAAACGGGATGATGTCCACTGCCGCCACCATCAGCTCGATTACCTCCATGCACTGAGCCACTGATGGCCGAGGAGTGGACTGAAGGACTAGGCAAGTATAGATAATCTTTGATTTCCTGACTTCGGTCATAAAAATCTTCATTGATAGGGAATCTATTATGGTTCCCAAGAAAGTTACCCTTGTATTTGATACTAAGGAACTCTTTTCCAAATTTACCTTCCACCCGTGAGATCGCAGGAAGGATAAAACCATGTCCGTGTGGGATCTTGCTTGTTGTAAGGATGGTGCCTGAACTAGGATATCATCCAGATAAGGCACCACTGCGATGCCCAATAACCGAAGCACCGCCAACAGCGATCCCAGAACCTTTGTGAAAATTCTGGGAGCTGTGGCAAGACCGAAAGGAAGAGCCACAAACTGGAAGTGTTTGTCCAGAAAGGCAAACCTTAGGAACTTGTGATGATCCCTGTGAATGGGAACATGCAGGTACGCGTCCTTTAAATCCACTGTTGTCATAAATTGACCCTCTTGGATCAAAGGAAGAATGGAACGAATAGTTTCCATCTTGAAGGACGATACCCTGAGAAATTTGTTTAGACTCTTGAGATCTAAAATTGGTCTGAAGGTTCCCTCTTTTTTGGGAACCACAAACAGATTGGAATAAAAACCTAGAACCTGGGGGAGTGTCTAAGCAGTGGACAGGAATGGCCGCATTTTCTCGAGCTCTGGGAGATACTTGAGATATATCCTTAATATCTTTACTAAGCGGCTCTGTTTTCAATATAGAAGCTACGTTGCACTAACTATAAAGCTAATAACTACATTTAATTTTAGTCTGCCGCGTGAATGACCCCAGAGACCGGCTCCAGCTCCAAGTTCTCAGCTGCGACCCACCAGCTCTGCATTGCTCACCTCCAGCTTACAATAATCCCCACCACACTCTTAATATCCAAGGAATTCATACAATATGGAGGAAACTAGCTCCCTTATCTGTCGAATGCTATGGGAATTGGAGCAGAAGATGGACAGGAACTTTGATAGTCTGATCTCTACTATACGAGAGATACACGTGGAGCCGGCCATCTTAACGCCGGAGAAACCTGATCCTGATTACAGCCTTAAGGGGAATCCCCAAGCAGTAATACTTAAGAGCAGAGATAAACCCGAGTCCACTCCAAGAAGCATTACAACCAGACCTACTCTTCCTCCCCCAGCCCCCACTATGGAAGATACGGACGACATGTGGTGGGAGGAAAGTGGAGATAGACAGGCATTTGAAAAGGGAGTAAGATTTGAGGAAGCGGTCGGCAACTCACTCTCAAAACTTATAATTGCAATGGGATATATTAAATGTCTCCTAGGCTTTGACTACCCTCATTCCCCAGCTTTTCGTATTGACCGTCACAGACCTCTTGGACACAAGCTCTGCAGTGTGATGGCACTGCAGGGCCACGATGGAGAGCAGCTTGCTTGTTTACTGAATGCAGACACACAGATGGCAGTTGGGTCAGATGCGCACCCATGGAGATCAATACAAAGCGTCAGTAACTTCACTCGTATTTGGCCTGGTACTTGTGTTCTATCTAACTGGCGGATAGGCATAGGTTAACTTTTTGCAAGGAACGTCTCTTTGTCGCTCTAAAATAATTAGTGAGGCGAGACAGGAACCCTGGATTGTTTCTATCCTGATTGATATACTTTATTAGAGAAGCGATTCCCTTTTGTCTATTGAGCCATATGATGCTTCCTCTGCGGCAGCTGTACTTGTACTCCTGTGCTTTACCCATGCTTTTATTGCAGAGAAGTTTTGACTGTTATAGTTTTATTTCTGTTTCTCTTAATCTATTAGTTATATGTTACTTATGCTATGGCTGATATAATACAATACGCTAATTCACTTCCCATTTCAGCAGAACTCTTCACATATTGTTTGGGCAGAGTCTTTAAAAAACATAATTTATGCTTACCTGATAAATTTATTTCTCTTGTAGTGTGTTCAGTCCACGGGTCATCCATTACTTATGGGATATATTCTCCTTCCCAACAGGAAGTTGCAAGAGGATCACCCAAGCAGAGCTGCTATATAGCTCCTCCCCTCACATGTCATATCCAGTCATTCGACCGAAACAAGACGAGAAAGGAGAAACTATAGGGTGCAGTGGTGACTGGAGTTATAATTTAAAATTTAGAACCTGCCTCAAATAGACAGGGCGGGCCGTGGACTGAACACACTACAAGAGAAATAAATTTATCAGGTAAGCATAAATTATGTTTTCTCTTGTTAAGTGTGTTCAGTCCACGGGTCATCCATTACTTATGGGATACCAAAGCTTAAAGTACACGGATGATGGGAGGGACAAGGCAGGAACATTAAACAGAAGGAACCACTGCCTCTAGAACCTTTCTCCCAAAAACAGCCTCCGAAGAAGCAAAAGTGTCAAATTTGTAAAATTTGGAAAAAGTATGAAGTGAAGACCAAGTTGCAGCCTTGCAAATCTAAGGAAGAAAAGACAGGCGCACAAGGCACAATTCAAGTGTAGAGTTTTTATTATGAATAATAGACACACAGTTAGAAACACTTACTAGATTAAAAACAAAATGTGCATTGAGAGCATATGCTCCTGGGATTATCGCAGCACCTGTGGCACCGGGGATTAGATGTTCTTCTCCTCTCCGTTCACAATGAGAGCAATTGGGCGGCGGTGTTCCGGATCCTGTCACCCAAACTCTAGTGACACTGGTAGCCAACAGTACTTTATAAATGCTTTCCCATAAAGTCTTTGTTTGGTTTTAGATGCCTGACGCGTTTCCCCCGACTCCGGTCGGGCTTTTTCAAAGGCAGAGTGGATTGAAACAGGCGCCTGTTTGTTTTAAAGGCGTGTTAACCAATCAGGTTAGAGGTGTGCGCTCTTTGTCCAATCGTTACTGGAAGGTGTGAGCGCATATAGGAAAGTCCCGGATTGGGGTTAAAAGCTCGTGTGTTATACTCCATTAGATGCAATCACTATGCTTAATGCAGAGTTTCATGTGGAGGACATATCAAATATTAAATACAGAAAACAACCATGATACATACATATAAGGCATATACAGAGAACGGACAAACAGACCTAAAGTATTCTCATTTGTTACAACCACAGATATATTGTATAATAAAACATATTATAAGGCTAAAATACGGGTATGCATTGTGTGTTTAAAATACTACCTCTGGGACCCCTAATTATCACATTGAGGGTTATAAACTATCTTTCATAAGTTTTATTAGTGTATATAACTGATATATAGCCCTGATGAGGATTTCTATAATGAGCCTAAACTTGAACATATAAACTTATAATAAAAAATTGACGTTATAAAGGATAAGGTAAAAATATGAATTTAAAAACTTGTAGAGTTCTGTCCTTATTAATTTTAATTTTAGAATGACTTTAAAGTTATATGTAGATTGGGAAATTTAAATATATAAAAGTAGAGGATTGTTAACTGGATGACTATTCTTTTCTAAACGTATAGACAAGATTATTTATGTTTTTAATTTTTAATTGTTATATATATACTTATAGCAAATGATTCCATAGATTTTGTTTAAGGGAATAACGTTGCTGTATAGAAAAGATGATCTTGAAAATAAACCTATTCTATATAGTTCTAATGAATTTAGGAATAAACATGTTCCTAATTTCATTTTCTTTATTTCTGGCAATGGTCAGAGGATGCCCTGAAAAAAAGGTTCAAGGGGGATATGATTTTGTAATATATTAGGCTAGGTAAAAGTTAATATTTTTAAACTAATATAAAATAGTGTCAGAATTTATAAAAATTTGTGAAAATTTATAAAAATTTGTGAAAATTTATAAAAAAATTTATGGTTTTCTGAGTTAAAATTGAATAAGTTAAAATTTGAATTAAAAAGTAATAAATAAATTGATCATGGAAAGAAAAAAAATTTTTTCACTAAAAAAATTGCTATGAAAGGTGCTAGCTCTATGGAGATTCTAAAAGACCAAGGAACATAGAGACTGGTTTGTTGTATTATATGAATGCCGCTACATCTATATCGATGTTGAGCCCTAGGGGTTGTAGTGTTTTAAGCTTATATATCCACTTTGTTTCTAGTTTTCTTAGTTCAAGTAATCTATTTGGTTTTGTATGTGGCACTTGGTCAATTACTTGTACCTTTAACGAACTAGGATTACTCCTATGGCAATCCAAAAAATGTTTTGGTACACTATGGTTCTCCATTTTTTCTTTAATATTGTATAGATGCTCATTTATCCTGCGTCTTATCTTTCTTTTTGTGCGCCCTATGTATAATAGGCCACATCCACATTCCAATAAATAAACTACATAAATTGAATCGCAGTTGCTTCTAAAATCTATACTGTATGTTTCTGTGGATTGGCTATTATGGAATGTGGGTGCTTTGTTTATGTGTTTGCACATATTACATCTTGATTTTCCACATTTCATGGTACCTTTCCAGTTTGTTAGCCAATTGTCCACCTTTGGACTGATTTTACTATTTGGAGCAGGTTTGATTCTACTGGGAGCTAGTATATTCTTCAAGCTCCTCCCTTTTTTATATGTGAAAGTGGGTTTTTCTTCAAGCTGTGGACCTAAAATAGGATCTGATTTTAAGATGGGCCAATGTTTGTTAATAATGTCTTCTAATTTTTTAGAACCTTGATTGTATGTGGATATAAATCTTATAGGATTGTGGTTTGTGGACAGAGATTTGATTAAATTGTTATGAAAATTGGTCCCTATTAAATTTGACTCGTCATTAGAATTAAGATTCGTCCCTCTGAAGAAAGACCTTCTGTCTTTAGCAGCTATAGCTGTTTTTGCTTTATTTAGTGCCTCTTGGTTATATCCTTTATCTAAAAATTTCTTCTCTAGGATATCTGCTTCCATATTATAATCTGAATTATGTGTACAATTTCTCCTAATTCTTGAAAATTGACTCTTAGGAACATTATTTATCCAACTCTTCTTGTGCGCACTTTTTGCTTGTATGAAGCTATTGCAATCGGTGGTTTTCCTATAGTTTTTAACAGCAATTTTACCTTCTTGGTCTTTAAACAAAATTAAATCTAAAAATTCTATTTTTTCTTTTGATACATTTTTTGTAAATTTTAAATTAAAATCATTACTATTTATGTGATCCATAAAATCATTAACTCTTTCTTCATCGCCCCTCCATAGAATGATGATATCGTCTATATATCTTGCATATGTTAAAATATTATTAATAAAAGGGTTATTTTCCCACACATATGTGTTCTCAAACGCATTCACATACAGATTTGCGTATGAGGGGGCAAAAGTGGTGCCCATAGCCGTCCCTCTTTTTTGTACATAAAATTTATTTTCAAAATTAAAATAATTTCTGTGTAAGATAAATTTCATACTTTCTATTAAAAATTCTATTTGGTTAGAGGGAAAGGACCAATTTGATAATTCTAACTCCACTTTCTGGATACCATTCGAATGTGGGATGCATGTATATAGTGATGCAACGTCGCATGTTAGCCAAATCATATCTTCTTCCCAGTTTAACCCTTCAAATTTGGTAATTACTTCTGTTGTATCTTTTAAATATGCTCTGGTAGATTTTACCAGTGGTTGCAAGAAAAAATCTACATATTTTGAAAGTTTATCTGTAATAGACCCAATCCCGGAGATAATAGGTCTACCGGGAGGGTTTTGTTGGTCCTTATGTACTTTTGGGAGGTGGTATATGATTGGTATGTTTGGTTGTGGGTTGTATATATATTTGTATTCATCATCATTTAGTATCCCTTCCGTTTTTGCTTTACTTAACAGTTTGTTTAACTCTTTATTATAAATTTCAGTTGGGTCTGTTGACAACATTTCATATGTGTCTGCATCCCCTAAGAGTTTCATGGCCTCTTTTAGGTAATCTTCTCTCTTCTGGATTACTATCCCCCCTCCCTTGTCGGCCGGGCGGATGATGATTTCTCTATTATCACCTAATTTTTTGAGGGATTTCCTTTCCAGGATGCTTAAATTATCATTGTGTTTAGTAATAAAACTATTTACATCTTTAAATTGATCTTCTATCTCTTTACATATTAGTTTATTAAAAGTCGATATATAATCTCCCTGTGCTCCTACCGGATTAAAAGTTGACTTGGCTTTAAAATTTGTATGCTGGATAGTTGGTTCATTCTCATGGATGGATAAATTTGATATGTTAAAAAATTCATCATTAAAATCTTCATTGGGTAAAATATGATCAATATTTTCAAAGTTTTTTAAAATATTTAAAGTCCCTAGGTCTCCTGCTTCTAAGTATTCCTTATTTGGTCTATCTCTATATTCTGGATTTTTAACCCCAATCCGGGACTTTCCTATATGCGCTCACACCTTCCAGTAACGATTGGACAAAGAGCGCACACCTCTAACCTGATTGGTTAACACGCCTTTAAAACAAACAGGCGCCTGTTTCAATCCACTCTGCCTTTGAAAAAGCCCGACCGGAGTCGGGGGAAACGCGTCAGGCATCTAAAACCAAACAAAGACTTTATGGGAAAGCATTTATAAAGTACTGTTGGCTACCAGTGTCACTAGAGTTTGGGTGACAGGATCCGGAACACCGCCGCCCAATTGCTCTCATTGTGAACGGAGAGGAGAAGAACATCTAATCCCCGGTGCCACAGGTGCTGCGATAATCCCAGGAGCATATGCTCTCAATGCACATTTTGTTTTTAATCTAGTAAGTGTTTCTAACTGTGTGTCTATTATTCATAATAAAAACTCTACACTTGAATTGTGCCTTGTGCGCCTGTCTTTTCTTCCTTTCATTTCATGTAACTACATCTGAGCCGAGACCAGTGGGATTGCTGGCTGGGAACAGGCGGCACTTTCACCGGCACTGCAATCAAAATAGAATTGCTTTCTGTATGGTTCATTTGAACGTTACCCCTCACCGATTCAGGATCATCTGCAAAATATAAGAAAACTCTCTGCTTTAACACTCAAGGTACCGTCCCAATCCTAATAGAATTCTAAAAACTGTTTACTCTAAGTCTAAATGTGACCGGGGACTAAAATTACAAAATCCCATTTTATGACTGTTATTACATCTATGGACTTTTGATAAACACAAACTTCCAGTTTTGTCTATTAGGGTATAATCTAATCATTTATTTACAACATCTTGTTTTTTATTTATAGTATTATTGTTATTATTATGTTTCTTATTTTTTGTTTTCTTTTTTAATATTTTTTCAACTTCAGAAGTTTTTTTAAAATCCTCAGTTTTAAATTGCTTACTTAGCTTTTTATTATATTTAAAGGTATATTTAAAGGTGTTTTTATTGCTAGACAAATTTCCATTATACCGTCATAGTGGTATCAATAGATAATAATCAATAAGAAAATTGGGTTCAGAACATAAGCGCATAAAATCACAAACAGTGTTTTGTTTAAGCCTTGCAAATCTGTTCAACAGAGGCCTCATTCTTAAAGGCCCAGGTGGAAGCCACAGCTCTAGTGGAATGAGCTGTAATTCTTTCAGGAGGCTGCTGTCCAGCAGTCTCATAGGCTAAGCGTATTATGCTACGAAGCCAAAAAGAGAGAGAGGTAGCCGAAGCCTTTTGACCTCTCCTCTGTCCAGAGTAAACGACAAACAGAGAAGAAGTTTGTCGAAAATCTTTAGTTGCCTGTAAGTAGAACTTCAGAGCACGGACCATGTCTAGATTATGCAAAAGACGTTCCTTCTTTGAAGAAGGATTAGGACATAAGGATGGAACAACAATCTCTTGATTGATATTCTTGTTAGAAACAACCTTAGGTAAAAACCCAGGTTTAGTACGCAGGACTACCTTGTCTGAATGAAAGATCAGATAAGGAGAATCACAATGCAAGGCAGATAACTCAGAGACTCTTCGAGCCGAGGAAATAGCCATCAAAAACAGAACTTTCCAAGATAAAAGCTTAATATCAATGGAATGAAGGGGTTCAAACGGAACACCCTGAAGAACTTTAAGAACCAAGTTTAAAGCTCCACGGAGGAGCAACAGCTTTAAACACAGGCTTAATCCTAGCCAAAGCCTGACAAAAAGCCTGGACGTCTGGATTCTCTGCCAGACGCTTGTGTAAAAGAATAGACAGAGCAGAAACCTGTCCCTTTAGTGAACTAGCGGATAAGCCCTTTTCTAAACCCTCTTGTAGAAAAGACAATATCCTAGGAATCCTAACCTTACTCCATGAGTAACTCTTGGATTCACACCAATATAAATATTTACGCCATATCTTGTGGTAAATTTTTCTGGTAACAGGTTTCCGAGCCTGTATTAATGTATCAATAACCGAATCCGAAAACCCACGCTTTGATAGAATCAAGCGTTCAATTTCCAAGCAGTCAGCCTCAGAGAAATTAGGTTTGGATGGTTTAAAGGACCCTGAATTAGAAGGTCCTGCCTCAGGGGTAGAGACCATGGTGGACAGGACGACATGTCCACTAGGTCTGCATACCAGGTCCTGCGTGGCCACGCAGGCGCTATCAGAATCACTGATGCTCTCTCCTGTTTGATCCTGGCAATCAGTCGAGGTAGCAACGGAAAAGGTGGAAACACATAAGCTATGTTGAAAACCCAAGGGGCTGCTAGAGCATCTACCAGCACCGCTCCCGGGTCCCTGGACCTGGATCCGTAACAAGGAAGCTTGGCGTTCTGGCGAGATGCCATGAGATCCAGATCCGGTTTGCCCCAACGAAGAATCAGTTGGGCAAATACCTGCGGGTGAAGTTCCCACTCCCCCGGATGAAAAGTCTGGCGACTTAAAAAATCCGCCTCCCAGTTCTCCACGCCTGGGATGTAGATCGCTGACAGGTGGCAAGAGTGAGACTCTGCCCAGCGAATTATCTTCGAGACTTCCAACATCGCTAGGGAACTCCTGGTTCCCCCCTGATGATTGATGTAAGCCACAGTCGTGATGTTGTCCGACTGAAATCTGATGAACCTCAGTGTTGTCAACTGAGGCCAAGCTAGAAGAGCATTGAATATTGCCCTTAATTCTAGAATGTTTATTGGGAGGAGTTTCTCCTCCTGAGTCCACGATCCCTGAGCCTTCAGGGAGTTCCAGACTGCTCCCCAGCCTAGAAGGCTGGCATCTGTTGTTACAATCGTCCAATCTGGTCTGCGAAAAGTCATTCCTTTGGACAGATGAATCAGTGACAACCACCAGAGAAGAGAATCTCTGGTCTCCTGGTCCAGATTTAGCAAAGGGGACAGATCTGAGTAATCCCCGTTCCATTGACTTAGCATGCATAGTTGCAGCGGTCTGAGATGTAGGCGCGCAAATGGCACTATGTCCATTGCCGCGACCATTAAGCCGATTACTTCCATGCACTGAGCTACTGATGGGCTTGGAATGGAGTGAAGGATACGGCAAGCATTGAGAAGCTTCGATAACCTGGACTCCGTCAGGTAAATCTTCATCTCTACAGAATCTATAAGAGTCCCTAGAAAAGGGACCCTTGTGAGTGGTAACAGAGAACTCTTTTCCACGTTCACTTTCCACCCATGCGACCTCAGAAATGCTAGAACTATCTCTGTATGAGACTTTGCATTTTGAAAACTTGACGCTTGTATCAGAATGTCGTCTAGGTACGGAGCCACCGCTATGCCTCGTGGTCTTAGTACCGCCAGAAGAGAACCCAGAACCTTTGTAAAAATTCTCAGGGCCGTAGCTAACCCGAAGGGAAGCGCTACAAACTGGTAATGCCTGTCTAGAAAGGCAAACCTTAGGTACCGATAATGATCTTTGTGAATCGGAATGTGAAGGTAGGCATCCTTTAAATCCACTGTGGTCATATTGACCCTCTTGGATCATGGGTAGGATGGTCCGAATGGTTTCCATCTTGAACGATGGAACCCTTAGGAATTTGTTTAAGATTTTTAAATCTAAGATTGGTCTGAAGGTTCCCTCCTTCTTGGGAACCACAAAGAGATTTGAATAAAACCCTTGCCCCTGTTCCGTCCGCGGAACTGGGTGGATTACTCCCATCACTAAGAGGTCTTGTACACATTGTAGAAATGCCTCTTTCTTTACTAGGTTTGTTGATAACCTTGACAGATGAAACCTCCCTTGTGGAGGAGAAGTTTTGAAATCCAGAAGGTATCCCTGAGATATAATCTCCAACGTCCAGGGATCCTGTACATCTCTTGCCCAAGCCTGGGCGAAGAGAGAGAGTCTGCCCCCCACTAGATCCGTCTCCGGAAAGGGGGCCCTGATTTCATGCTGTCTTAGGGGCGGAAGTAGGCTTTCTGGCCTGCTTGCCCTTGTTCCAGGACTGGTTGCCTTTCCAACCCTGTCTGTAACGAGCAGTAGTTCCTTCCTGTTTTGGAGCGGAGGAAGTTGATGCTGCTCCTGCCTTGAAATTACGAAAGGCACGAAAATTAGACTGTTTGGCCTTCGATTTGGCCCTGTCCTGAGGAAGGGTGTGGCCCTTACCTCCAGTAATGTCAGCAATAATTTCCTTCAAGCCGGGCCCGAATAAGGTGTGCCCTTTGAAAGGAATGTTTAGTAATTTAGACTTAGAAGTTACATCTGCTGACCAGGATTTAAGCCAAAGCGCTCTGCGCGCCTGTATGGCGAATCCGGAATTTTTAGCCGTAAGTTTGGTTAAATGCACTACGGCATCCGAAACAAACGCATTAGCCAACTTAAGGGTTCTAATCTTGCTCAGAGACTCATCCAATGGTGCTGTGCGAATCGCCTCTTCCAGAGACTCAAACCAGAATGCCGCTGCAGCAGTGACAGGCGCAATGCATGCAAGAGGCTGTAATATAAAACCTTGTTGAACAAACATTTTCTTAAGATAACCCTCTAATTTTTTATCCATTGGATCTGAGAAAGCACAGCTATCCTCCACCGGGATAGTGGTACGCTTGGCTAGAGTAGAAACTGCTCCCTCCACCTTAGGGACCGTCTGCCATAAGTCTCGTGTGGTGGCGTCTATAGGGAACATTTTTCTAAATATCGGAGGAGGGGAAAAAGGCACACCGGGTCTATCCCACTCCTTACTAATAATCTCTGTAAGCCTCTTTGGTATAGGAAATACGTCAGTACACACCGGCACCGCGTAGTATTTATCCAGCTTACATAATTTCTCTGGGATTGCCACCGTGTCACAATCATTCAGAGCCGCTAACACCTCCCCTAGCAACACGCGGAGGTTCTCAAGCTTAAATTTAAAATTTCTGAATCCGGTCTCCCCGAATCAGAACCGTCACCCACAGAATGAAGCTCTCCGTCCTCATGTTCTGCAAACTGTGACGCAGTATCAGACATGGCTCTCGTGTCATCGGCGCGCTCTGTCCTTAACCCAGAACTGTCGCGCTTGCCTCTTAACTCGGGCATATTGGATAATACTTCTTTCATAACATTAGCCATATCATGTAAAGTGATTTGTAAGGGCCTTGATGTACTTGGCGCCTCAATCTCACACACCTCCCGAGCGGGAGACGAAGGTACTGACACGTGAGGAGAGTTAGACGACATAACTGCCCCCTCGCTGTCTGGTGATAATTTTTTAATCGGTACAGATTGATTTTTCAAAGTAACATCAATACAATTGGTACACATATTTCTATTGGGCTCCACAACGGCATTCAAACATAATGAACAAGCAGATTCCTCTGTATCAGACATGTTTAAACAGACTAGCAATGAAGCTAGCAAGCTTGGAAAATACTTTCAATAAGTTTGCAAGCAATATAAAAAACGCTGCAGCGCTTTTAAAAAACACAGTTGAGTAACAAAGAACTAATTCAGTTATAGTCAACAATTCTTTAAATGTATTAATTAGCAGAGGATTGCACCCATTAGCAACAGGATGATTAACCCCTCAGTACCCAAATAAACGGATATCAAATTAATATTAAACGTTTTTATCACAGTCTAACACACTGTCACAGGTCTGCTGTTACTGATTACCTCCCTCAAAAACGAATTTTGAAGACCCCTGAGCTCTCTAGAGACGTCCTGGATCAAGGAGGAAGAAGCAGGAAGACTGTGCTAGAATTTTAACTGCGCAACAAGGCGCTAAAAAGAGGCCCCTCCCGCTCATTTACAACAGAGGGAGACCTGATATAACGGTTTCTATGTAGAAATATACGTTAGCCATGTGGAAAAAAAATTCATGCCCAAAAGGATTTATCGCCAAAGTACCTCACAAAACGAATAACATGCCAGTAAACGTTTTGAAAATAAACTTCTTTAAATGTCATGCAAAGTTATCACTAAGCCTGCAACCAGTCGCTACCACTGCAGAAAAGGCTTAAGCATTATTTCAGTATTAACAGTATTTTCTCAGTCAAATTCTAGTCCCTAGAAAATAACTCTACTGTGCATACATTTATCAGCCTGATACCAGTCACTACTACTGCATTTAAGGCTGTACTTACATCATACGGGTAACAGCAGTATTTTCTTAGTCAATTCCATTCCCAGAAAATATTGTACTGCACATACCTCATTTGCGGGGGACCCCGCATGCTATTCCCATGTTCTGAAGTTACCCCACTCCTCAGAATGTCGAGAACAGCCAGTGGATCTTAGTTACGCCTGCTAAGATCATAGAAAACGCAGGCAGTTTCTGCTTCCAAATACTGCCTGAGATAGAAAAACAGCACACTCCGGTGCCATTTAAAATAAACTTTTTATTGAAGAATAATTAAGTAAAAACTCCAACTCCTCCCGCGACCTCCCTCTTTGTTGAGGGTTGCAAGAGAATGACTGGGTATGACATGTGAGGGGAGGAGCTATATAGCAGCTCTGCTTGGGTGATCCTCTTGCAACTTCCTGTTGGGAAGGAGAATATATCCCATAAGTAATGGATGACCCGTGGACTGAACACACTTAACAAGAGAAAGAATATGTTATATGCTATGTTAAATCCTTTTTTTTTACATATATACCTTAGCTCTTAAGCCCTACATTTCAAATGGGTATATGTTGTGCTTACACACTGTAACGTATAAGGGGTCAGCTGTTTAATAAGTACTATAATATGCGGGCTCCCTCACTCACTCAGCCTTGATAGAGATACTCTCAGACCCAAAGAGATAGCATGTTATGGTCTTTAGGCGGGCATTATTACACTCCCAAGCTAGGGCTTACGGTTATGATTAACTCATTCTCTGAGGAAACTTATAGTTCCTCTACTGACTCCATATGCACTATCTTGTGAAATATATGCTTCAATTCACTTTACATATTGCTGCTGCTTATCAAGAATCCTCCTATTATGGGGGCAGTATTTAATTTAAAATAATACAGCTACTTTAGTTTTTATTACTAAAACCCCTGAGATTGAGTAAGTTGAATAACCAGTATCATGGTATTGCAATTTCCCATGCCAGCAATACAGATAATGCACTTTTTTAGAAATAACCGCCCCCCATACTCATATTCATATTTATGTCATTTGCCTGTCTCTCTCCTCCCCTGGTTACCCTACTATGATGTCCCTGTTCGCACGACTCCCCCCCCCCCTTCTTCTCACCCTTTCTCTCTTTTGTTTCTCCTTTCCCCTATACTACGAGCGGCTCTTGCCCGCTGTTTTTTTCCCTCTTTTCCTTATATACTATGGCCTAGGTATGGCCAATACAGTTTCTAACTCCCCACTCCTAGTTACTACTAGAATAGAAAGCCATTGAGCACCCTTCTTATAGACGTGGGGATCATTTCTCATTTAATATCATAAAAATGAAGTTCCACTTTCTATAGCTCCAACATTACTATCCCATCTAATCAGGACATGATGTATAACCTCATAACGATATATTAAGATTTTGTGTTTCCGTTTTTATCTATAAAGTGTAGCTCTTTTTCCTATACAGACAAGTACTTTCGTTAATACTTATGTATTCTTAAATAACAGAACACGGACATAGTATGTGATGCTACAGCATTTGTTATGTCTTAATAGGTTAGCCTTCAAAGTATGAGTGTGATGTCTGCCACGCCCTGTTGTACCTGATCTTAAGGGGCGAATCCTGTATGTTATGTTACCTTGAAACTTCAATAAAAAATTGTTTAAAAAAAAAGAAAAAAAACCAGAACCCGTTCCTGTATTGGAACAGGAACCATCACTCCCAGGTCGGAGAGGTCTCTTACACAGCGTAAGAACGCCTCTCTTTTTGTCTGGTCTACAGATAATCTTGAAAGCAGAAACCTGCCTCTGGGAGAAAAACTTTTGAACTCTAGTTTGTATCCCTGGGTCACTATGTCTATTGCCCAGGGATCCTGAACATCTCGAACCCAAGCCTGAGTGAAGGAAAGTCTGCCCCTTACATGATCCGGTCCCGGATCGGGGGCTGACCCTTCATGCTGATTTTGGTTCAATGGCGGGCTTCTTGGATTGTTTTCCCTTATTCCAAGACCGATTGGGTCTCCAGGAAGGTTTAGACTGTTCCTGCTTGGGGGCAGAAGGGGAAGAATTTCCCTTGAAATTTCGAAAGGAGCGAAAATTGCTCTGTCGTCCCTTTTGCTTGTTACTCCTGTCCTGAGGGAGAAGGTGACCCTTACCTCCCGTAATGTCAGAAATTATTTCTGTCAAACCAGGTCCAAACAAGGTCTTCCCCTTGTAAGGAATCGCTAACAACTTAGACTTGGAAGAGACATCCACCGACCAAGGTTTTAACCATAAGGCTCTGCGAGCTAGAATAGAGAAACCTGAAATCTTTGCTCCCAGTTTGATAACTTGAAGGGAAGCATCTGTAATAAAGGAATTAACCAATTGAAGGGCCTTAATCCTATCCTGGATTTCATCCAGAGGAGTCTCTGTCCAAATAGCATCAGACAAAGCATCAAACCAATATGCTGCCGCGCTAGTGACGGTAGCAATGCACACCGCTGGCTGCCATTGTAAGCCCTGGTGTACATACATCTTTTTGAGTAACCCCTCCAACTTCTTGTCCATAGGATCTTTAAAGGCACAACTATCCTCTATGGGTATAGTAGTTCTCTTAGCCAAAGTGGAAACTGCTCCTTCCACCTTGGGGACTGTTTGCCAAGCATCCCTAACAGAGTCAGCTATGGGAAACATTTTCTTAAATATGGGATATGGAGAAAAGGGGATACCCGGTCTCTCCGACTTCTTAGTAATGATCTCAGAAGCTCGTTTGGAACCGGCATAACCTCTATTGAGGAAGGTACCTCAAAATATTTGTTTAGCTTACTGGATTTCTTGGGAATAATAGAGACTGTGGAATTGCTGTCTAATGTAGCTAAAACCTCCTTAAAGGACCAGTCAACACATTAGATTTGCATAATCAACAAATGCAAGATAACAAGACAATGCAATAGCACTTAGTCTGAACTTCAAATTAGTAGTAGATATTTTTATAACAAATTTCAAAGTTTATATTTCCACTCCCCTTGTACCATGTGATAGCAATCAGCCAATCACAAATGCATATATGTATAGTCTGAATTCTTGCACATGCTCAGTAGGATCTGGTGACTCAAAAAGTGTAAATATAAGAGACACTGCAGATTTTTTTTAATGGAAGTAAATTGGAAAGTTGTTTAAAATGACATTCTGTATCTGAATCATGAAAATTTAATTTAACCTGAGTGTCCCTTTAAGTAGCAGACAGAGGTGCTCTAGCTTGAACCTGAAAGAAACCACTTCAGTATCAGCAATAGGAATTACACAGTCAGAATCTGAAATTTCACCTTCAGATGCTACTACGGTATCCCCCTCCTCAGGCTTCTGGGAGGATGCATCCACAAAAGGAATAACTGCGTCAGAAACCTCGCTTACTGAATATCTGGATTTCCTCTTACGCTTTCCTTGTAACATAGGAAAGGCAGACAATGCATCTGAAACTACAAAAGACATGAGAGAAGCAATGTCTTTTAAAGTAACCCCAACTGGAGCCACAGAGGAAACGCAGGGCACTGCATGTGAGGGCTGTAAAACTTGGGACACTTGAGGAGAACGCTGCAGCATATATTGTGCATTGTCATTAGAAACCTGACCAGCATCCTCCTTAGAAAATGTTGGCTCAGGAAATTTTTTATCCCTGTAACTTATAGTCCTCTCAATACAAGAGGAACAAAAAGGGATTGGTGATTCCACATTGGCATCAAAACATAAGGTGCAGTTGACATTTTGCAAGGCCTCTTGGTCCATTCTTATACTTAATGAGAAGAACTAGTATAAAAAAATAAATTTATGAAAATTAGACTTGACCAAAAAAAAACAAAAAAAACTTTACAGTCACTTTAAATTTCAAACATGTAACTTTTTTACTATACGCTGCAGAATGCAGTCAAAATGAAAATTAAACACAAACTTTCAAACACATCTACACCTCAGCGGTCTGCTGAGTTGCCTACCTGCCCCACAACACCAGGAAAAATGCCCCCTCTTAGCAAGGAGCTGATCCGTAGGCAGGAAACGATATGAGAAAAAACGCTTCTAGAAACGCTTGTCTAACATGAAAACAAGCGTGTCTAGACGGCCTGAACTGTGTCACCTGTGTAGCTGCGAGAGAAATGGAGCACAATGCTGAAAAGCATGTCACACTTAGCCCCACCCCTCGTGGGCATCTCTCTTAATCTCACGGTCGGTAGTATTGTAAAACCGCCGGAGCAGTGGAGCCGCCAAAAACAGTTTATATTACTCAGCAGTCTAAGCCCCAGTGCCTGCTATACTGTCTAGTTACGGAATCCCCCTTCTTTAGAAAGGATAATGCCTCAAAAACTTAAAAAGCTTAAGAGCCTTTTTCTTTAAGTAAAATAGTGCCCACTTTTTCAAAATAAATAAAGTAAGCACTTACCTGATTAATGTCCGACAGCAAGGCATCTCACCCGGCTTGAGAGGTCCTCTCCCTCACATATTCCTGTGGAATAAAAGCGACTGAGTATTTCCCCTCAGGTCTTTACAATTAGGGCAGCATAAACATTATGAGAGGCACAGTGAGAATTATGTCCCACCAGTTCTCATTGCTCTAAAGCCACCACTGCCCTACTGAAGAGACTGATATGGACTACGGCTACACCATAGGACAAAGCAGCACAATTTTGCACCACTTTAAAAATATTAAACTCTTGATTGAAGAATCTTTTCTAACACCTCACTTTACCACTTCCTATCACTAACGTAGGCAAAGAGAATGACTGGGTTGGGAGTGAGGGGAGGTGATATTTAACAGCTCTGCTGTGGTGCTCTTTGCCGCCTCCTGCTGACCAGGAGGTGAATATCCCATTAGTAATTAAGATGATCCGTGGACTCATTGTGTCATTAAAAAGAAACAAGAATTAAAGGGAGATAAAACAAGTTGGGATAGACAACATATATGTACTTTAGCTGCAAATTTATACTGCAGTGCCTCGCCATTAACCCTTTCTTTTTAGTTTCTGAATGGTAAAGCTCTAACTCCCCCGCACATTTCCTTATATGGCTGTATTTATAGCTATTGTTATGGTAGAATGCAAAAATGCATAGGGGTCATCTGCTGGAGCATGCCTAGAAGCTGTGAACTCAGTTGAAATACAATGCCTGTGTCTAAACACTGATAAGGGGGTGGAATTGGATGCTCCAGGCAGCTTAGCTATGTAATTCATTTTGCTTATTTTTGAAAATTTTAAAATACCTCCCAGTAATTTTTTTTACAAATGTTTTATGCAAACTATTTTTAAATTAGCCCTTTTAGGATATGCACAGATTTCAACCTGTTTTATGTCCCTTTAAAAAGGGACATTAAACACTTGACTGCTAAAAATCATTCAAACTAACTTCTACTGAGTAATAATAAAAAAACTGTTTATGCTGTAACTTCAGCTTACACAAAACATTTCAAGAAAATTCTATTAGTATACTTATCCAGGGCTTGATGCAGCTATGTATGCCCCCATATTTTAACAGCATAGGAGTCACATGACATGCACCTCATATATTCCTAGAGTCCCTATAATGTATGCATATAAAAAGCACAGCAGCAGCACTCACTTATGCAGACAGCTTGTAATACAGTTTGTGTGTCAACTCTGTTACTAAACTAAAACATTTTATTATTATGCTTTTCTACGTAAAAAAGCTTTTCAAACGTTACCACTCTGACATTCATAAGGTGTATGAATACTCGGCAGGGTTATAAATGTAAATCTGACAAGCTCCGGTCTGGAGAGCGGAAGGGGGAGAGGCCCCAGTCCGTGGAAGATAATTGACTGAATAACTCATGCTGCAAATACTTTTTTCCTGGAGATTTGTTCAATACAATATTTAGCTTTATTTTCATACATCTACATTACATATATACATATATTACTGTGAATTTGTAATGTAGATGTATGAAAATAAAATATTGTATTGAACAAATCTCCAGGAAAAAGTATTTGCAGCATGAGTTATTCAGTCTTTTCTCCCACGGACTGGAGTCTCTCTGCTCTCTCTCCCCCCTCGGCCCCTCCCTCTCCAGACCGTAGCTTGTCAGATTTACATTTATAACCCTGCCGAGTGTCGTGCATTCACACACCTTAGGAATGTCAGAGTGGTAACGTTTGAAAAGTAAGCTTTTTTTTTTTTACATCGAAAAGCATAATAATAAAATGTTTTATTTCAGTAACCGATTCGTAACAAACTGCAGCACAAGCTCTGTCTGCATAATATTGAGTGCTGCTGCTGTGTTTCCTATATGCATACAATATGGTGCGTTACATGGGAGAAACAGAATTTATGCTTACCTGATGAATTACTTTCTCCAACGGTGTGTCCGGTCCACGGCGTCATCCATTACTTGTGGGAATATTCTCTTCCCCAACAGGAAATGGCAAAGAGCACAGCAAAAGCTGTCCATATAGCCCCTCCTCAGGCTCCGCCCCCCAGTCATTCGACCGACGGTTAGGAGAAAAAAAAGGAGAAACTATAGGGTGCCGTGGTGACTGTAGTGTATAAAGAAAGAAATTTTTCAAACCTGATTAGGAAACCAGGGCAGGCCGTGGATCGGACACACCGTTGGAGAAAGTAATTTATCAGTTAAGCATAAATTCTGTTTTCTCCCACATTGGTGTGTCCGGTCCACGGCGTCATCCATTACTTGTGGGAACCAATACCAAAGCACCTTAGGACACGGATGAAGGGAGGGAGCAAATCATGTTACCTAAATGGAAGGCACCACGGCTTGCAAAACCTTTCTCCCAAAAATAGCCTCCGAAGAAGCATAAGTATCAAATTTGTAGAATTTGGCAAAAGTGTGCAGAGAAGACCAAGTCGCTGCCTTACATATCTGATCAACAGAAGCCTCGTTCTTGTAGGCCCATGTGGAAGCCACGGCCCTAGTAGAGTGAGCTGTGATTCGTTCAGGAGGCTGCCGTCCGGCAGTCTCATAGGCCAATCGGATAATGCTTTTCAGCCAGAAAGAAAGAGAGGTAGCAGTAGCTTTTTGACCTCTCCTCTTACCAGAGTAAACGACAAACAAAGATGAGGTTTGTCTAAGATCTTTTGTTGCTTCTAAATAGAACTTTAAAGCACGAACTACATCTAAATTGTGTAACAAACGTTCCTTCTTTGAAACTGGATTCGGACACAGAGAAGGAACAACTATTTCCTGGTTAATATTCTTGTTGGAAACAACTTTTGGAAGAAAACCAGGCTTAGTGCGCAAAACAACCTTATCTGAATGGAAAACCAGATAGGGTGGATCACACTGCAAAGCAGATCATTCAGAAACTCTTCTAGCAGAAGAAATAGCAACCAAAAACAGAACTTTCCAAGATAGTAACTTAATATCTATGGAATGTAAAGGTTCAAACGGAACCCCTTGAAGAACTGAAAGAACTAAATTTAGACTCCAAGGAGGAGTCATGGGTCTGTAAACAGGCTTGATTCTGACCAAAGCCTGAACAAAAGCTTGTACATCTGGCACAGCTGCCAGTCGTTTGTGTAACAAGACAAATAAAGCAGAAATCTGTCCCTTTAGAGAACTCGCTGACAACCCTTTATCCAAACCTTCTTGGAGAAAGGAGAGAATCTTTGGAATTGTAATCTTACTCCAGGAGAATCCCTTGGATTCACACCAACAGATATATTTTTTCCATATTTTATGGTAAATCTTTCTAGTCACAGGTTTTCTGGCTTGGACCAGAGTATCTATCACAGAATTTGAAAACCCACGCTTGGATAAAATCAAGCGTTCAATTTCCAAGCAGTCAGCTGCAGAGAAACTAGATTTGGATGTTCGAATGGACCTTGTACTAGAAGATCCTGTCTCAAAGGTAGCTTCCATGGTGGAGCCGATGGCATATTCACCAGGTCTGCATACCATGTCCTGCGTGGCCATGGAGGAGCAATCAGAATCACGAGGCCTTCTCCTGTTTGATCCTGGCTATGAGCCTGGGAAGGAGAGGAAACGGTGGAAACACATACGCTAGGTTGAACGACCAAGGCGCCACTAATGCATCCACTAGAGTTGCCTTGGGATCCCTGGATCTGGACCAGTAGCAAGGAACCTTGAAGTTCTGACGGGACGCCATCAGATCCATGTCTGGAATGCCCCATAATTGGGTTAACTGGGCAAAGACCTCCGGGTGGAGTTCCCACTCCCCCGGATGGAAAGTCTGACGACTCAAATAATCCGCCTCCCAGTTGTCTACTCCTGGGATATGAATTGCAGATAGGTGGCAGGAGTGATCTTCCGCCCATTTGATTATCTTGGATACCTCTCTCATCGCCAAGGAAATCTTTGCTCCTCCCTGATGGTTGATGTAAGCTACAGTCGTTATGTTGTCCGACTGGAATCTTATGAATCCGGCCTTCGCTAGCTGAGGCCAAGCCCGGAGCGCATTGAATATCGCTCTCAGTTCCAGGATGTTTATCGGGAGAAGGGACTCTTCCCGAGACCATAGACCCTGAGCTTTCAGGAAATCCCAGACCGCGCCCCAGCCTAATAGACTGGCGTCGGTCGTGACAATGATCCACTCTGGTCTGCGGAAACTCATTCCCTGAGACAGGTGATCCTGAGTCAACCACCAACGAAGTGAGTCTCTGGTTACCTGGTCTACTTGAATCTGGGGAGACAAGTCTGCATAGTCCCCATTCCACTGATTGAGCATGCACAGTTGTAATGGTCTTAGATGAATTCGAGCAAAAGGAACTATGTCCATTGCTGCAACCATCAATCCTACTACTTCCATGCACTGAGCTATGGAAGGCTGCAGAATAGAGTGAAGAACTTGACAAGCGTTTAGAAGCTTTGACTTTCTGACCTCTGTCAGGAAGATCTTCATTTCTAAAGAATCTATTATTGTTCCCAAAAAGGGAACTCTTGTTGACGGAGACAGGGAACTCTTTTCTACGTTCACCTTCCACCCGTGAGATCTGAGAAAGGCTAGAACAATGTCTGTATGAGCCTTTGCCTTGGAAAGAGACGACGCTTGAATTAGAATGTCGTCTAGATAAGGTGCCACTGCAATGCCCCTCGGTCTTAAAACCGCTAGAAGGGACCCTAGCATCTTTGTGAAAATTCTGGGAGCAGTGGCTAAACCGAATGGAAGAGCCACGAACTGGTAATGTTTGTCCAGAAAGGCGAACCTTAGGAACTGATGATGATCTTTGTGGATAGGAATATGTAGGTACGCATCCTTTAAATCCACGGTAGTCATATATTGACCCTCCTGGATTGTAGGTAAAATTGTTCGAATGGTTTCCATTTTGAACGATGGAACTCTGAGAAATTTGTTTAGAATTTTTAAGTCCAGGATTGGTCTGAAAGTTCCCTCTTTTTTGGGAACTACAAACAGGTTTGAGTAAAACCCCTGACCTTGTTCCACAGTTGGAACCGAGTGTATCACTCCCATCTTTAACAGGTCTTCTACACAATGTAAGAATGCCTGTCTCTTTATTTGGTCTGAAGACAAGCGAGACATGTGGAACCTTCCCCTTGGGGGCAGTTACTTGAATTCTAGAAGATAACCCTGAGAGACTATTTCTAGTGCCCAGGGATCCGGAACATCTCTTGCCCAAGCCTGAGCAAAGAGAGAGAGTCTGCCCCCTACTAGATCCGGTCCCGGATCGGGGGCTACCCCTTCATGCTGTCTTGGTAGCAGCAGCAGGCTTCTTGGCCTGTTTACCCTTGTTCCAGCCTTGCATTGGTTTCCAAGCTGGTTTCGCCTGGGAAGCGTTACCCTCTTGTCTAGAGGCTGCAGAGTTAGAAGCCGGTCCGTTCCTGAAATAGTGAAAGGAACGAAAATTGGACTTATTCTTAGCCTTAAAAGGCCTATCCTGTGGGAGGGCATGGCCCTTTCCCCCAGTGATGTCTGAAATAATCTCCTTCAATTCTGGCCCAAAAAGGGTCTTACCTTTGAAAAGGGATATTAAGTAATTTTGTCTTGGAAGATACATCCGCCGACCAAGACTTTAGCCAGAGCGCTCTGCGCGCCACAATTGCAAACCCTGAATTTTTTGCCGCTAATCTCGCCAATTGCAAAGCGGCATCTAAAATAAAGGAATTAGCCAACTTAAGTGCGTGAATTCTGTCCATGACCTCCTCATATGGAGTCTCCATATTAAGCGACCTTTCTAGTTCATCGAACCAGAAACACGCCGCCGTAGTGACAGGAATAATGCACGAAATAGGTTGGAGGAAGTAACCTTGCTGAACAAAAATCTTTTTAAGCAAACCCTCCAATTTTTTATCCATAGGATCTTTGAAAGCACAATTGTCCTCAATGGGAATAGTCGTGCGTTTGGCTAGGGTAGAAACTGCCCCCTCAACCTTAGGGACTGTTTGCCATGTGTCCTTCCTTGGGTCAACCATGGGGAACAATTTCTTAAATATAGGAGGAGGGACAAAGGGTATGCCTGGTTTCTCCCACTCCTTATTCAGTATATCCGCTACCCTTTTAGGGATCGGAAAGGCATCAGGGTTCACCGGGACCTCTAAGAATTTGTCCATCTTGCACAATTTTTCTGGAATGACCAAAGAGTCACAATCATCCAGAGTAGATAGCACCTCCTTAAGTAATGCGCGGAGATGCTCTAACTTAAATTTAAATGTCACAACATCAGGTTCTGCCTGCTGAGAAATTCTTCCTGAGTCAGAAATTTCTCCCTCTGAAAAACCCTCCCTCACTGCCACTTCAGACTGGTGTGAGGGTATAACAGGTAAATTATCCTCAGCGCCTTCCTGCTCTGTGTTTAAAACTGAGCAATCACGCTTTCTTTGAAATGCTGGCATTTTGGATAAAATATTAGCTATGGAGTTATCCATTACTGCCGTCAATTGTTGCATAGTAACAAGCATTGGCGCGCTAGAAGTACTAGGGGTCGCCTGCGTGGGCATAACAGGTATAGACACAGAAGGAGAGGATGAAGAACTATCCCTACTTCCTTCATTTGATGAATCATCTTGGGCAACCTTGCTAAATGTGACAGTACTGTCCTTACTTTGTTTGGACACCATGGCACAATTATCACATACATTTGAAGGGGAGACCACCTTGGCCTCCATACATACAGAACATGATCTATCTGAAGGTACAGACATGTTAGACAGGCTTAAACAGGGTAATAAAGCACAAAAACCGTTTTTAAACAAAACCGTTACTGTCTCTTTAAATATTAAACAGAACACACTTTATTTCTGAATATGTGAATAACTATGAAGGAATTATCCAATCTTTACCAAATTTTCACCACAGTGTCTTAATGCATTCAAAGTATTGCACCCCAATTTTCAAGCCTTTAACCCCTTAAATGAGGAAACCGTTTTAGTCAATTAACAATTTTAACTCAACTACAGTCCCAGCCACAGCGTTTGCTGCGACTTCACTTATCCCAGGGGGGTATACGATACCAAATCAGCCTTCCAGGAACGTATTTCAATGAGAATCAGACCCTCTCACATGCAGCTGCATGCACTGTATCCAAAAGAAACTGCTCAATAATGGCGCGAAAATGAGGCTCTGCCTAATACAGTGAAAGGCCCTTCCTGACTGGGAAGGTGTCTAACAAGTGCCTGACGCTTAAAAACGTTCCCCAACATTAACAAAGTTAAAATTCACTTAAAGCTGCATAAAATACTTAAATAAAGCAATCGATTTAGCCCCTAAGAGTGTCAACCAGTTTATAGCCCATAATAAGCCCTTTATTCTGCTTGAGTCTAAGAAAATGGCTTACCGATCCCCAAGAGGGAAAATGACAGCCTTCTAGCATTACACAGTCTTGTTAGAAAAGGACTAGTCATACCTTGAGCAGAAAAGTCTGCAAACTGTTCCCTCCAACTGAAGTTCTCTGGGCTCAACAGTCCTGCGTGGGAACAGCAATTGATTTTAGTTACTGCTGCTAAAATCATACTCCTCTTTTAAACAGAACTCTTCATCTCTTTCTGTTTCAGAGTAAATAGTACAACCAGTACTATTTTAAAATAACAAACTTTTGATAGAAGAATAAAAAACTACAACTAAACACCACATACTCTTCACCATCTCCGTGGAGATGCTACTTGTTCAGAGCGGCAAAGAGAATGACTGGGGGGCGAAGCCTGAGGAGGGGCTATATAGACAGCTTTTGCTGTGCTCTTTGCCATTTTCTGTTGGGGAAGAGAATATTCCCACAAGTAATGGATGACGCTGTGGACCGGACACACCAATGTTGGAGAAATCAAGCACCTTATTAGCATTCAACTTCAAGTCAATTTTTTTCAACACTTTGGGGTAAGGTGAACAAATAAACTAGACAGTAGTGATTACTTGATTTTAATTCATAAGAAAACATTCTTTTTAATGATTTTTATGAGGTGTTAAATGTCCCTTTAAGAAAAAAACCAACAACTTAATATTGTATTGTAATAAATTCTCTAAGCCCCAATATCTTTACTTTGTTCAAAGTTTTATGTATAGAACTATTGAAAGGCTTGTGGGTGTCTTCTGGTGTATATTACAGCAGAGGCAGACAGAGAAGACAAAAACAATTTAAAAAAAAAAAAACTACAAACCTTTCAAAGATCAGTCGACTGATGGCTTCATTGGCAGCAGTTGGAGAGCTGAGAGTTTTCTGCAGAAAATCCACTTTCTTCTTTAAACTCTAAAAAATTGGGATATACTCAAAATATTATCTAATTTTTTTTTTTTTTTTTTTTTACAAATTAGTCGTCCAATACACAAAAAGTAAAATACATTATTGGACGAAACTGACCATTCATGTATCCATCGCCCCCTGTCCAGTCCTGCCATAGTTTTACGGATTGATGCTAGGGACAGCCAGCCAGGCACTAAATGTTGGATTTTAGTCATACAGGTTTGTCCAATCAAGTCTTAACCTAGTATAGAGAGGTGGGAGACTAGGGGAAGCTCTGTAATTTCCAATCACTGACTAGAGCTATTGGAATGTGCAGTTGTGTGACTTCTGTGCCTCTAAGAGCTAGTCATTGACTCAAATTCAATTGTTAAGTTCTATGTTCTGTTAGCATTGAAAAATAGGTTATTTTAACTGTTCAAATTCTATAATGTAAGATTTTAGTTGAAATTAGTTGAATATATTTTCTGTTCCCTTTGGAAATAACGAATCCAGATCCAGCCAATGAAATTTGATCAAACTGAACAATAGAAAAAATTTGAAACAAATATTTGTATTATCCATGCATAGTAGGCACGCTCTTCCAGAAAGTCTTAATGTCAGAGTGTCCAGCCTAAAAAGGTTAATACAGTTCACAAATATTCCCACATGAAAACAAAGGGGAGGTGGCAATAAATATTGCTAATTTAAGTCTAGTTAGCGAATATATATTTTCCACATTTGTTGTACAATAGAGGTATTGTCGTTTTAAAAGGGACACTCAAGTCAAAATTAAACTCATTCAGATAGAGCAGCAATTTTAAACAACTTTCCAATTTACTTCCATTAAAAAAAAGTCTTAATATTTAAACTTTTTGAGTCACCAGCTACTACTGAGCATGTGCAAGAATTCACAGAATAAGCGTGTATGCATTTGTGATTGGCTGATGGCTGTCACATGGTACATGGGGAGTGGAAATAGACATAACTTTTAGAAACTGTCAGAAAAAAAAAATAATCTACTATTCATTTGAAGTTCAGACTAAATGCTATTGCATTGTCTTGTTGACTGGTCCTTTAAAGGTCTTTAAATAAACAAATGTTTTATAATCTATGACGTTGGCCCTTAGAGACTTTTCTTTTTAGATATACACACAGCATCTGATTCTGTATTATTTTTGAATTTGTGTAATTAAGCTAAAAATTTAGACCACTCCTGTATTTATTTATTTTTATTGGAAAGAAAATACATACAGCGTAAAACAAACAAACAATCTCAAGTCCCATTTAACAGAAACACCCATAATACAAATAATACTTATT
The DNA here is from genome assembly GCF_027579735.1 of Bombina bombina. Taxonomy (NCBI): domain Eukaryota; kingdom Metazoa; phylum Chordata; class Amphibia; order Anura; family Bombinatoridae; genus Bombina; species Bombina bombina. The sequence goes on along the minus strand of NC_069505.1, from coordinate 399,868,327 downwards.
GGAGTCTAGATGCCACTTCAGTAACTGTTTCCAGCATTTTAACCATAAATATAAGGGAAAAAAAGAAGAAAACGGATAACAGTCACTCCCAACAAGGTCTAATCTAAAGAGTGTTTGTATACATTAATAATTACAACCTCCAAACTTTTAACTTACTTTAAATGGTGGTAAATTATGTAAAAAAAATAAACTAGCCCATAAGAGGGGGGGGGGGGGTATCTACTGCAGGCTGGTGATTTAAAAAAAATCTGTGACCTTTCACCTCTAAGCGAGGCTTCTAACAATACTTTAGTATGAAGAGCTTCAGTAAACATCTCTGCACCTCCAATTCAAAAGCCTGAATTAATAAACGGCACTTCCGTAGGTATATTGCTAGTCTACAAAAGAACACTCAGTGTTCTTTTGTACAATATTTATTAGGACCCTGGAAAGGGAGGTCCTCCAGGTGGGCACCACTCTTTATTGCAGAGCTTTCCAAACTTTTCATGTTGGTGACACACTTTTTAGACCTACATCATTTCGTGACACAGTAATTCAGTTGTACTAGCAAACAGGAGGTTAACCCCTTAATGACCACAGCACTTTTCCATTTTCTGTCCGTTTGGGACCAAGGCTATTTTTACATTTTTGCGGTGTTTGTGTTTAGCTGTAATTTTCCTCTTACTTATTTACTGTACCCACACATATTATATATCGTTTTTCTCGCCATTAAATGGACTTTCTAAAGATACCATTATTTTCATCATATCTTATAATTTACTATAAAAAAATTATAAAATATGAGGAAAAAAAATGGAAAAAACACACTTTTTCTAACATTGATCCCCAAAATCTGTTACACATCTACAACCACCAAAAAACTCCCATGCTAAATAGTTTCTAAATTTTGTCCAGAGTTTAGAAATACCCAATTTTTACATGTTCTTTGCAAGTTATAGGGCAATAAATACATGTAGCACTTTGCTATTTCCAAACCACTTTTTTTCAAAATTAGCGCTAGTTACATTGGGACACTGATATCTTTCAGGAATCCCTGAATATCCCCCGACATGTATATATTTTTTTTAGAAGACATCCCAAAGTATTGATCTAGGCCCATTTTGGTATATTTCATGCCACCATTTCACCGCCAAATGCCATCAAATAAAAAAAATCGTTCACTTTTTCACAAATTTTTTCACAAACTTTAGGTTTCTCACTGAAATGATTTACAAACAACTTGTGCAATTAATATTTTTTATTCCCACCCTCTCTCCCACTGAGTCCCACCTTGTGCCTCTTCCACTTCAATTCTAACTTTTGGGCAGTTTCACACGTGCACGCGCGCACAAGCTCCCGTGCACGCGCGCACAAGCTCCCGCGCACAAGCTCCCGTGCACGCGCGCGATCCCGCCCCCCTCCTCTACTGATGGCCGCCCACTCGCCTCCCTGGACACGCTCCCATCCACCAACGATCATAGCCGATGCAGAGAGGGCCACAGAGTGGCTCTCTCTGCATCGGACTGCTTAAAAAAGTTATTGCAGGATGCCTCTATATCGAGGCATCACTGCAATAACATGAAAGCAGCTGGAAGTGATCAGGATCGCTTCCACTGCTTTCAAAGACCAACGACGTGCAGGGTACGTCCTTGGTCGTTAAGGACATTTTTTTGGAGGACGTACCCTGCACGTCGTTGGTCATTAAGGGGTTAAACTAACTTGTTTCAAGAGATACGGACACATAAATATATTATATAATAACAAAATGTATTTACAAGTAACAGTATGTACTGTAAGTATGTGTAAGAATTAAAAAAAAAAAGTTTAATAACACCAATAGCTACTTACTATTTAAATTGGATGTATGAGGTTGATGGGATGAACACAGTTTCTGAACATTTAGTGGAATATTAGATAAAGACACTCGCACTTCATCATCAAGCATTTTTAAGCTTCCCCTTCCTATCCATATATCAAGAGCAGTAGCAGCGATGAACTACTGGGAGCTAGCTGCAAAAAAACAACACTTTGACTTCTGACTTCAGCTCAGCATTTAGGCTGCGCTGCCCTCAGAGCTCTGCAAGTCCGACTGACTACTGCCCGTGCTGCAAACACACTGCTGCACCACTCACTGACTACATGTGCAGTCACGAGCCGATTGAGGATATTACATGTGAGTCAGGAGCCAATGTGCTGCCAATGGGAATAGTTTCGGTTCTGGCTGAGCTGCGCCAATAGGTTAAGATGATCTGTGACCCATTAGGTATCAATCACATGTCAACCACGTAATATGCGTTGCAGGCAGGCGCAAAGTCGGAAACCATAAACAAAATTTAAAAATAATTTTAAATTCAATTTTTGCTGAAGCTGGGACACACCTACACACTGCCGAAGACACACTAACGTGTCACGACACACAGTTTGGAAAGCACTGCTTTATTGGATATAATTATACTGGACATTTGGTCTGTGTTTGCTGGTCCTCTCTCTGTTATACAAAGTATATTGCTAGTCTATTCTGCACATCCATTCACACATCCAGCTGTTCACTGAACATTAAAACGACTAAACTAAGTACTGAATGGTGTTGCTTATAATTTGACTCCCAATGTAAAAACGGTATGCGCTTAGGATGCAGCAAAATCTGAGTCTTCAAATTCTTATTCAACCAATAACGTATTTTACCCCAGACTTAACAAATTAAAGGAACACGAAACCCAAAATTTTTCTCTTTCATGAGACAGACAGAACATACAATTTTAGACAACGTTCCAGTTTATTTCCATCATCTAATTTGCTTTGTTCTTTTGGTATCCTTTGTCGAAAAGCATACCAAGGTAGGCTCAGGAGCAGCAATGCACTACTAGGAGCTTGCTGCCGATTGGTGTTTGCAAATGTATTCTTTTCATTGGCAAACCTTTTGTGGTCTGCTAGCTCCCAGTAGTGCATTGCTCCTTCAACAAAGGATTCCAAAAGAATGAAGCAAATTGGATAATAGCAGTAAATTGAAAAAAATTTTAAATTTATATTTCCTATTTGGATTTCATGTCCCTTTTAAAAGGGGCAATCCCAGAAGTAATAACATAATTTATGCTTACCTGATAAATTTATTTCTCTTGTGGTGTATCCAGTCCACGGATCATCCATTACTTGTGGGATAGTCTCATTCCCAACAGGAAGTTGCAAGAGGACACCCACAGCAGAGCTGTCTATATAGCTCCTCCCCTCACTGCCATATCCAGTCATTCGACCGAAAACAAGCAGAGAAAGGAGAAACCACAGGGTGCAGTGGTGACTGTAGTTTAAAATTAAAAAATACCTGCCTTAAAATGACAGGGCGGGCCGTGGACTGGATACACACAAGAGAAATAAATTTATCAGGTAAGCATAAATTATGTTTTCTCTTGTAAGGTGTATCCAGTCCACGGATCATCCATTACTTGTGGGATACCAATACCAAAGCTAAAGTACACGGATGAAGGGAGGGACAAGGCAGGTACTTAAACGGAAGGTACCACTGCCTGTAAAACCTGTCTCCCAAAAATAGCCTCCGAAGAAGCAAAAGTATCAAATTTGTAGAATTTTGAAAAGTATGAAGCGAAGACCAAGTCGCCACCTTGCAAATCTGTTCAACAGATCATTTTTAAAGGCCCATGTGGAAGCCACAGCTCTAGTAGAATGAGCTGTAATCCTTTCTGGAGGCTGCTGGCCATCAGTCTCATAAGCTAAGCGGATTATGCTTCTTAGCCAAAAAGAAAGAGAGGTTGCCGAAGCCTATTGACCTCTCCTCTGTCCAGAGTAGACAACAAACAAAGCAGATGTTTGACGAAAATCTTTAGTAGTTTGTAAGTAAAACTTTAAAGCATGAACCATGTCCAGATTGTGTAATAGACGTTCCTTCTTTGAAGAAGGATTAGGACACAAAGACGGAACAACAATCTCTTGATTGACATTCTTATTAGATACCACCTTAGGTAAAAACCCAGGTTTGGTACGCAGAACTACCTTATCTGCATAGAAGATCAGATAAGGAGAATCACATTGTAAGGCAGATAACTCGGAAACTCTACGAGCCGAGGAAATAGCTACCAAAAAAGAACTTTCCAAGATAAAAGTTTGATATCTATGGAATGAAGAGGTTCAAACGGAACCCCCTGAAGAACTTTAAGAACCAAATTTAAGCTCCAAGGTGGAGCAACAGGTTTAATCACAGGCTTGATTCTAACTAAAGCCTGACAAAATGCCTGAACGGCTGGGACATCCGCCAGAAGCTTGTGCAAAAGAATAGATAGCGCAGAAATCTGTCCCTTTAAGAAACTAGCTGACAATCCTTTTTCCAATCCTTCTTGGAGAAAAGATAATATCCTGGGAATCCTGACCTTACTCCATGAGTAGCCCTTAGATTCACACCAATAAAGATATTTACGCCATATTTTATGATAGATTTTCCTGGTGACAGGCTTTCGTGCCTGAATTAAGGTATCAATGACTGACTCGGAGAAACCACGCTTTGATAAAATCAAGCGTTCAATCTCTAGGCAGTCAGCCTCAGAGAAATTAGATTTGGATGGTTGAAAGGACCTTGAAGTAGAAGGTCCTGTCTCAGCGGCAGAATCCATGGTGGAAAGGATGACATGTCCACCAGATCTGCATACCAAGTCCTGCTTGGCCCCACAGGCGCTATCAAGATCACCAATGCTCTCTCCTGCTTGATTTTGGCAATCAGACGAGGGAGCAGAGGAAACGGTGGAAACACATAAGCCAGGTTGAAGGACCAAGGCGCTGCTAGAGCATCTATCAGCGTTGCCTTGGGATCCCTGGACCTGGATCCGTAACAAGGAAGCTTGGCGTTCTGGCGAGACACCATGAGATCCAGTTCTGGTTTGCCCCAACGATGAACCAATTGTGCAAACACCTCCGGATGGAGTTCCCACTCCCCTGGATGAAAAGTCTGCCGACTTAGAAAATCCGCCTCCCAGTTCTCTACACCTGGGATATGGATAGCTGATAGGTGGCAAGAGTGAATCTCTGCCCAGCGAATTATCTTTGAGACTTCTAACATCGCTAGGGAACTCCTTGTTCCCCCTTGATGGTTGATGTAAGCCACAGTCGTGATGTTGTCCGACTGAAATCTGATGAACCTCGTTGTCGCTAGCTGAGGCCAAGCCTGAAGAGCATTGAATATCGCTCTTAGTTCCAGAATGTTTATTGGAAGGAGAGACTCCTCCTTAGTCCACGATCCCTGAGCCTTCAGGGAGTTCCAGACTGCACCCCAACCTAGAAGGCTGGCATCTGTCGTTACAATTGTCCAATCTGGCCTGCAAAAGGTCATACCTTTGGACAGATGGACCCAAGATAGCCACCAGAGAAGAGAATCCCTAGTCTCTTGATCCAGATTTAGTAGAGGGGACAAATCTGTGTAATCCCCATTCCACTGACTGAGCATGCAGAGTTGCAGCGGTTTGAGATGTAGGCGTGCAAACGGCACTATGTCCATTGCCGCTACCATTAAGCCAATTACTTCCATGCACTGAGCCACCGAAGGGCGAGGAATGGAATAAAGAACACGGCAGTAATTTAGAAGTTTTGATAACCTGGACTCCGTCAGGTAAATTTTAATTTCTACAGAATCTATCAGAGTCCCTAGGAAGGAAACTCTTGTGAGGGGGGATAGAGAACTCTTTTCCTCGTTCACCTTCCACCCATGCGACCTCAGAAATGCCAACACTATGTCCGTATGAGACTTGGCAATTTGGAAGTTTGACGCCTGAATCAGGATGTCGTCTAAATAAGGGGCCACTACTATGCCCCGCGGCCTTAGGACCGCCAGAAGCGACCACAGAACCTTCGTAAAAATTCTTGGCGCTGTAGCTAACCCAAAGGGAAGAGCTACAAACTGGTAATGCCTGTCTAGGAAGGCAAACCTGAGAAACCGATGATGATCTTTGTGTATCGGAATGTGAAGATAAGCATCCTTTAAATCCACTGTAGTCATGTATTGACCCCCCTGGATCATAGGTAGGATGGTATGAATAGTCTCCATCTTGAATGATGGAACTCTGAGGAATTTGTTTAAGATCTTTAGATCCAAAATTGGTCTGAAGGTTCCCTCTTTTTTGGGAACCACAAACAGATTTGAGTAAAATCCCTGTCCCTGTTCCTCCTTTGGAACTGGATGGATCACTCCCATAACTAGGAGGTCTTGTACACAGTCTAAGAATGCCTCTCTCTTTATCTGGTTTGCAGATAATTGTGAAAGGTGAAATATCTCCCTTTTGGGGGGGAAGCCTTGAAGTCCAGAAGATATCCATGGGATATAATTTCCAACGCCCAGGGATCCTGGATATCTCTTGCCCACGCCTGGGCGAAGAGCGAAAGTCTACCCCCTACTAGATCCGTTACCGGATAGGGGGCCGTTCCTTCATGCTGTCTTAGAGGCAGCAGCAGGCTTTTTGGCCTGCTTACCCTTGTTCCAGGTCTGGTTAGGTCTCCAGACCGTCTTGGACTGAGCAAAAGTTCCCTCTTGTTTTGCATTAGAGGAATTTGATGCCGCACTTGCACGAAAATTAGACTGTTTGGCCCTTGATTTGGACCTATCCTGAGGAAGGGCATGACCTTTTCCTCCGGTGATATCAGCAATAATCTCCTTCAAACCAGGCCCGAATAGGGTCTGCCCCTTGATGGGAATGTTAAGCAGCTTAGACTTTGAAGTAATGTCAGCTGACCATGATTTAAGCCATAGCGCTCTGCGCTCCTGGATAGCAAAACCAGAATTCTTAGCCGTTAGTTTAGTCAAATGAACAATGGCATCAGAAACAAAAGAATTGGCTAGCTTAAGTGCTCTAAGCTTGTCAAGTATGTCATCCAATGGAATCGCTACCTGTAAAGCCTCTTCCAGAGGCTCAAACCAGAACGCCGCAGCAGCAGTGACAGGAGCAATGCATGCAAGGGGCTGTAGGATAAAACCTTGTTGAATAAACATTTTCTTAAGGTAACCCTCTACCTTTTTATCCATTGGATCTAAGAAAGCACAACTGTCCTCGACAGGGATAGTAGTACGCTTTGCTAGAGTAGAAACTGCTCCCTCCACCTTAGGAACTGTCTGCCATAAGTCCCGTGTGGTGGCGTCTATTGGAAACATTTTTCTAAAAACAGGAGGGGGAGAGAACGGCACACCTGGTCTATCCCATTCCTTAGTAATAATTTCTGTAAACCTTTTAGGTATTGGAAAAACATCAGTGCACACCGGCACTGCATAGTATTCATCCAGTCTACACAATTTCTCTGGCACTGCAATTGTATCACAGTCATTCAGAGCAGCTAAAACCTCCCTGAGTAACACGCGGAGGTGTTCAAGCTTAAATTTAAATGTAGAAATATCAGAATCAGGTTGCATCATCTTCCCTGAGTCAGAAACATCACCCACAGAAAGAAGCTCTCCTTCAGCTTCTGCATATTGTGAGGCAGTATCAGACATAGCTCTTAAAGCGTCAGTATGCTCTGAATTTCGTCTAACTCCAGAGCTATCTCGCTTTCCTCTAAATTCAGGTAGTCTGGCTAATACCGCTGACAGTGTATTATCCATGACTGCCACCATGTCTTGTTAAGTAAACGCTATGGGCGCCCTAGATGTACTTGGCGCCATTTGAGCGTGAGTCCCTTGAGCGGGAGTCAAAGGATCTGACACGTGGGGAGAGTTAGTCGGCATAACTTCCCCCTCGTCAGATTCCTCTGGTGATAAAATTTTTAAAGACAGAATATGATCTTTATTGCTTAAAGTGAAATCAGTACATTTGGTACACATTCTAAGAGGGGTTCCACAATGGCTTTTAAACATAATGAACAAGGAGTTTCCTCTATGTCAGACATGTTTGTACAGACTAGCAATGAGACTAGCAAGCTTGGAAAACACTTTAAATCAAGTTAACAAGCAAATATAAACAACGGTACTGTGCCTTTAAGAGAAACAAATTTTGTCAGAATTTGAAAAACAGTGAAAAAAGGCAGTAAATCAAACAAAATTTTTAGTGTGTATAATAAGCGGCATTGCACCCACTTGCAAATGGATGATTAACCCCTTAGTTCAAAAAACGGATAAAAAAAACGATAGACGTTTTTTAACAGTCACACCAAACTGCCACAGCCTTGCTGTGGGCCTACCTTCCCCAATAAACGATTTAGGAAGCCTAAGAGCCCTTTAGAGATGTCCTATAGCATTCAGGGGACTCCTGGAGGAAGCTGGATGTCTCAGTCTGTAAAAGTTACTGCGCAAAAAAGCGCTACATTAGGCCCCTCCCACTCATAGTAACACAGTGGAAAGCCTCAGGAAACTGTTTCTAGGCAAATTTAAGCCAGCCATATGGAAAAAACTGGGCCCCAATAAATTTTTATCACCAAAGTATATAAAAAAATGTTTAAACATGCCAGCAAACATTTTATATTGTAAATATAAAAGAGTATTACCTCAAAGTAAGCATGATACCAGTCGCTATTAAATCACTGTATTCAGGCTTACCTTACATAAATTTGGTATCAGCAGCATTTTCTAGCATTCACATCTTCTAGAAAAATCTTAACTGCACATACCTCATAGCAGGATAACCTGCACGCCATTCTCCCGCTGAAGTTATCTCTCTCTTCAGTCATGTTTGAGAACAGCAATGGATCTTAGTTACAACCTGCTAAGATCATAGAAATCACAGGCAGATTCTTCTATTTTTCTGCCTGGAACAAAATAGTACAACTCCGGTACCATTTAAAAATAATAAACTTTTGATTGAAGCAAAATAACAGCTACATTTCACCACTTCTCTCTTACTACCTCCATGCTTGTTGAGAGTTGCAAGAGAATGACTGGATATGGCAGTGAGGGGAGGAGCTATATAGACAGCTCTGCTGTGGGTGTCCTCTTGCAACTTCCTGTTGGGAATGAGAATATCCCACAAGTAATGGATGATCCGTGGACTGGATACACCTTACAAGAGAAAAGATAGATTTGGAGCGTTGGCAGCGCATTTAACAGAACTATTTGCCCCTCCTGTATTCTTTTATATTTTTGTGCAAGGTAAGGCGTGTAAATAAACACAAAATCACACCTTTATATTACAATTGTTTTCATGTCCCTTTAATACATGACACAGATGTGCATTAGTACTCTGGGATGGGTCCCTGCCTTACCTACCATGACCTCTTTGTCAGCGTTGAGCAGCTCCTTCTGGGTGGCACTTAGCTCTTCCCTCGCCTTATCGAGCTCCATTGTCAACTTCTGCACCTAAAAAACAAACCAAAAAAAAAAAAAAACATATTGAAGCAGTAATTATTTATGGGTTAGCTGTTAGCAGAATGTTTTATTGCAATGTGTACTTGATTATATTTTGTCTAGTTAAAGTGAATATCACGTTAACATGGCATCCCTAAGGCAGGACTGATTGACAGATGACGATTCTTCAAAACAACTTAACCCTCGTTTCCCCCAGGGAAATGCCGTGATGTTTATGCAAAGGGAATGAATGCCCCGGTGGGGGGGGGCGCTGCAAGGACCAAGGATTAGTTGTTTGAAGAATCATCTGTCAATCAATTAGACAGTATGGCGGGGGGGGGGAGGGGGAGAGCTGCACTTATAAATTAATTTTTTTTTTATTAATTAAACTAATGCTAATTTTTAAAAGTCTATACAATGCTGTGAGGATGTCATGTTAACTTGACATTTACTTTAACCCCTTAATGACCAAGGACGTACGCCACACGTCCTCAAAAAAAAGACAGTTAATGACCGAGGACGTGTGGCGTACGTCCTTGGTCTGGAAAGCAGCTGGAAGCGATCCTGCACGCTTCCAGCTGCTTTCCGGTTATTGCAGTGATGCCTCGATATCGAGGCATCCTGCAATAACCCCCCTTGGCCATCCGATGCAGAGAGAGCCACTCTGTGGCCCTCTCTGCACCGGACATCGGTGGCCGGTATCGTTGGTGGGTGGGAGCAAGTCTGGGAGGCGGGTGGTCGGCCATCGATGTGCCGAATGGAGTGGAGGGGGGCGGGATCGGGGGCGGGAGGGGCGGGAGCGCGCACAGGAGCGCGCGCGTGCACGGGGGGCGGCGGGCGGGCGCGTGCACGGGGCGGGAGGGAACCGCTGCACTACAGAAAAATAAACTGGGAAAAGTAAAAAAAAATAAAGTTTTTAAAGCTGTAAATAAACAGCTAAGGGACCTGGAAGGGGTGGGGGGTTGATCTTGGGGGGGGAAGCTACACTACAGAAAAGATCATTTAAAAAAATAAAAAGGCACATTTTTTTTACTACACTGGGTACTGGCAGACAGCTGCCAGTACCCAAGATGGCGCCCATTAAGGCAGAGGGGGAGGGTTAGAGAGCTGTTTGGTGGGGGATCAGTGAGGCTGGGAGCTAAGGGGGGATCCTACACAGCAGCATATGTAAATATGCTACAAAAACACAAAAAAAGCCCAAATATAGCTTTTATTTTAGTACTGGCAGAGTTTCTGCCAGTACTTAAGATGGCGGGGACAATTGTGGGGTGGGGGAGGGAAGAGAGCTGTTTGGGAGGGATCAGGGGGTCTCATGTTTCAGGTGGGAGGCTGAGCTCTACACTAAAGCTAAAATTAACCCTGCAAGCTCCCTACAAGCTACATAATTAACCCCTTCACTGCTAGCCATAATACACGTGTGAAATGCAGCGGCATTTGGCGGCCTTCTAATTACCAAAAAGCAACGCCAAAGCCATATATGTCTGCTATTTCTGAACAAAGGGGATCCCAGAGAAGCATTTACAACCATTTGTGCCATAATTGCACAAGCTGTTTGTAAATGATTTCAGTGAGAAACCTAAAATTGTGAAAAATTTAACGTTTTTTTTAATTTGATCGCATTTGGCGGTGAAATGGTGGTATGAAATATACCAAAATTGGCCTAGATCAATACTAGGGGTTGTCTACTACACTACACTAAAGCTAAAATTATCCCTAAAGGCTCCCTACATGCTCCATAATTAACCCCTTCACTGCTGGGCATAATACACGTGTAGTGCGCAGTGGCATTTAGCAGCCTTCTAATTACTAAAAAGCAACGCCAAAGCCATATATGTCTGCTATTTCTGAACAAAGGGGATCCCAGAGAAGAATTTACAACCATTTAAGCCATAATTACACAAGCTGTTTGTAAATAATTTCAGTGAGAAACCAAAAGTTTGTGAAAAAATTAGTAAAAAAACATAATTTATGCTTACCTGATAAATTCCTTTCTTCTGTTGTGTGATCAGTCCACGGGTCATCATTACTTCGGGGATATAACTCCTCCCCAACAGGAAATGCAAGAGGATTCACCCAGCAGAGCTGCATATAGCTCCTCCCCTCTACGTCAGTCCCAGTCATTCGACCAAGAATCAACGAGAAAGGAGTAACCAAGGGTGAAGTGGTGACTGGAGTATAATTTAAAAAATATTTACCTGCCTTAAAACAGGGCGGGCCGTGGACTGATCACACAACAGAAGAAAGGAATTTATCAGGTAAGCATAAATTATGTTTTCTTCTGTTATGTGTGATCAGTCCACGGGTCATCATTACTTCTGGGATACCAATACCAAAGCAAAAGTACACGGATGACGGGAGGGATAGGCAGGCTCATTATACAGAAGGAACCACTGCCTGAAGAACCTTTCTCCCAAAAATAGCCTCCGAAGAAGCAAAAGTGTCAAATTTGTAAAATTTGGAAAAAGTATGAAGCGAAGACCAAGTTGCAGCCTTGCAAATCTGTTCAACAGAGGCCTCATTCTTAAAGGCCCAAGTGGAAGCCACAGCTCTAGTGGAGTGAGCTGTAATTCTTTCAGGAGGCTGCTGTCCAGCAGTCTCATAGGCTAAACGTATTATGCTACGAAGCCAAAAAGAGAGAGAGGTAGCAGAAGCTTTTTGACCTCTCCTCTGTCCAGAATAAACGACAAACAGGGAAGAAGTTTGGCGAAAATCTTTAGTTGCCTGCAAGTAGAACTTGAGGGCACGAACTACATCCAGATTGTGTAGAAGACGTTCCTTCTTTGAAGAAGGATTTGGACACAGGGATGGAACAACAATCTCTTGATTGATGTTCCTGTTAGTGACTACCTTAGGTAAGAACCCAGGTTTAGTACGCAGAACTACCTTGTCTGAGTGAAAAATCAGATAAGGGGAATCACAATGTAAGGCTGATAACTCAGAGACTCTTCGAGCCGAGGAAATAGCCATTAAAAACAGAACTTTCCAAGATAACAATTTTATATCAATGGAATGAAGGGGTTCAAACGGAACACCCTGTAAAACGTTAAGAACTAAGTTTAAACTCCATGGCGGAGCAACAGCCTTAAACACAGGCTTGATCCTAGCTAAAGCTTGACAAAAAGCCTGGACGTCTGGATCTTCCGACAGACGCTTGTGTAACAAGATGGACAGAGCTGAAATCTGTCCCTTTAATGAGCTAGCTGATAAACCCTTTTCTAAACCTTCTTGTAGAAAAGACAATATCCTAGCGATCCTAACCTTACTCCAGGAGTAACCTTTGGATTCGCACCAGTATAGGTATTTCCGCCATATTTTATGGTAAATCCTTCTGGTAACAGGCTTCCTAGCCTGAATCAGGGTATCAATAACCGACTCAGAAAAACCACGTTTTGATAAAATCAAGCGTTCAATTTCCAAGCAGTCAGCTTCAGAGAAGTTAGATTTTGATGTTTGAATGGACCCTGTATCAGAAGGTCCTGTCTTAGAGGTAGAGACCAAGGCGGACAGGATGACATGTCCACTAGATCTGCATACCAAGTCCTGCGTGGCCATGCAGGTGCTATTAGAATTACTAATGCCCTCTCCTGTTTGATTTTGGCAATCAATCGAGGAAGCAGCGGGAAGGGTGGAAACACATAAGCCATCCCGAAGTTCCAAGGTGCTGTCAAAGCATCTATCAGAACTGCTTCCGGATCCCTGGATCTGGACCCGTAGCGAGGAAGTTTGGCGTTCTGGCGAGACGCCATGAGATCTATCTCTGGTTTGCCCCAACGTCGAAGTATTTGGGCAAAGACCTCCGGATGAAGTTCCCACTCCCCCGGATGAAAAGTCTGGCGACTCAAGAAATCCGCCTCCCAGTTCTCCACTCCCGGGATGTGGATTGCTGACAGGTGGCAAGAGTGAGACTCTGCCCAGCGAATTATCTTTGATACTTCCATCATTGCTAGGGAGCTTCTTGTCCCTCCCTGATGGTTGATGTAAGCTACAGTCGTGATGTTGTCCGACTGAAACCTGGTGAACCCCCGAGTTGTTAACTGGGGCCAAGCCAGAAGGGCATTGAGAACTGCTCTCAATTCCAGAATGTTTATTGGCAGGAGACTCTCCTCCTGATTCCATAGTCCCTGAGCCTTCAGAGAATTCCAGACAGCGCCCCAACCTAGTAGGCTGGCGTCTGTTGTTACAATTGTCCAGTCTGGCCTGCTGAATGGCATCCCCCTGGACAGGTGTGGCCGATAAAGCCACCATAGAAGAGAATTTCTGGTCTCTTGATTTAGACTCAGAGTAGGGGACAAATCTGAGTAATCCCCATTCCACTGACTTAGCATGCATAATTGCAGCGGTCTGAGGTGTAGGCGTGCAAAAGGTACTATGTCCATTGCCGCTACCATTAAGCCGATCACCTCCATGCATTGAGCTACTGACGGGTGTTGAATGGAATGAAGGACACGGCATGCATTTTGAAGCTTTGTTAACCTGTCTTCTGTCAGGTAAATCTTCATTTCTACAGAATCTATAAGAGTCCCCAAGAATGGAACTCTTGTGAGAGGAAAGAGAGAACTCTTCTTTTCGTTCACTTTCCATCCATGCGACCTTAGAAATGCCAGAACTAACTCTGTATGAGACTTGGCAGTTTGAAAGCTTGAAGCTTGTATTAGAATGTCGTCTAGGTACGGAGCTACCGAAATCCCTCGCGGTCTTAGTACCGCCAGAAGGGCACCCAGAACCTTTGTGAAGATTCTTGGAGCCGTAGCCAATCCGAATGGAAGAGCTACAAACTGGTAGTGCCTGTCTAAGAAGGCAAACCTTAGATACCGGTGATGATCTTTGTGGATCGGAATGTGAAGGTAAGCATCCTTTAAATCCACAGTGGTCATGTACTGACCCTCTTGGATCATGGGTAAAATTGTCCGAATAGTTTCCATTTTGAACGATGGAACTCTTAGGAATTTGTTTAGAATCTTTAAATCTAAGATTGGCCTGAAAGTTCCCTCTTTTTTGGGAACCACAAACAGGTTTGAGTAGAACCCTTGTCCTTGTTCCGACCGCGGAACCGGATGGATCACTCCCATTAATAACAGATCTTGTACGCAGCGTAGAAACGCTTCTTTCTTTATCTGGTTTGTTGACAACCTTGACAGATGAAATCTCCCTCTTGGGGGAGATAATTTGAAGTCTAGAAGGTATCCCTGAGATATGATCTCTAGTGCCCAGGGATCCTGAACATCTCTTGCCCAGGCCTGGGCGAAGAGAGAGAGTCTGCCCCCCACTAGATCCGGTCCCGGATCGGGGGCTCTCGGTTCATGCTGTCTTTGGGGCAGCAGCAGGTTTCCTGGCCTGCTTGCTCTTGTTCCAGGCCTGGTTAGGCTTCCAGCCTTGCCTGTAACGAGCAACAGCTCCTTCCTGTTTTGGTGCAGTGGAGGTTGATGCTGCTCCTGTTTTGAAATTCCGAAAGGGACGAAAATTAGACTGTCTAGCCTTAGCTTTGGCTTTGTCTTGGGGTAGGGCGTGGCCCTTACCTCCTGTAATGTCAGCGATAATTTCTTTCAAACCGGGCCCAAATAAAGACTGCCCCTTGAAAGGTATATTAAGTAATTTGGACTTAGAAGTAACATCTGCTGACCAGGATTTTAGCCACAGCGCCCTACGTGCCTGTATGGCGAATCCTGAGTTCTTAGCCGTAAGTTTGGTTAAATGTACTACGGCCTCCGAAATGAAAGAATTAGCTAGTTTAAGGACTCTAAGCCTGTCCGTAATGTCGTCTAGCGTAGATGAACTAAGGTTCTCTTCCAGCGACTCAATCCAAAATGCTGCCGCAGCCGTAATCGGCGCGATACATGCAAGGGGTTGCAATATAAAACCTTGTTGAACAAACATTTTCTTAAGGTAACCCTCTAATTTTTTATCCATTGGATCTGAGAAAGCACAGCTATCCTCCACCGGGATAGTGGTACGCTTAGCTAAAGTAGAAACTGCTCCCTCCACCTTGGGGACCGTTTGCCATAAGTCCCGAGTGGTGGCGTCTATTGGAAACATCTTTCTAAATATTGGAGGGGGTGAGAACGGCACACCGGGTCTATCCCACTCCTTAGTAACAATTTCAGTTAGTCTCTTAGGTATAGGAAAAACTTCAGTACTCGCCGGTACCACAAAATATTTATCCAACCTGCACAGTTTCTCTGGTATTGCAACGGTGTTACAATCGTTGAGAGCTGCTAAGACCTCCCCTAGTAATACACGGAGGTTCTCCAATTTAAATTTAAAATTTGAAATATCTGAGTCCAATCTGTTTGGATCAGAACCGTCACCCACAGAATGAAGCTCTCCGTCTTCATGCTCTGCGAGCTGTGACGCAGTATCAGACATGGCCCTAGCATTGTCAGCGCACTCTGTTCTCACCCCAGAGTGATCACGCTTGCCTCTTAGTTCTGGTAATTTAGACAAAACTTCAGTCATAACAGTAGCCATATCTTGTAATGTTATCTGTAATGGCCGCCCAGATGTACTAGGCGCCATAATATCACGCACCTCCCGGACGGGAGATGCAGGTACTGCCGCGTGAGGCGAGTTAGTCGGCATAACTCTCCCCTCGCTGTTTGGTGAAATTTGTTCACATTGTACAGATTGACTTTTATTTAAAGTAGCATCAATACAGTTAGTACATAAATTTCTATTGGGCTCCACCTTGGCATTGGAACAAATGACACAGATATCTTCCTCTGAGTCAGACATGTTTAACACACTAGCAAAAAACTTACAACTTGGTTATAATCTTTTTTAGCAAAAACGTACTGTGCCTCAAAGAGGTACTAAACGATTAAATGACAGTTGAAATAATGAACTGAAAAACAGTTATAGCATCAACTTTAAAACAACACAACTTTTAGCAAAGGTTTGTTCCCATTAGTAAAATAACAATAATTAAATTTGACATAAAAAATACAAAGCAACGTTTTTATTCACAGTCACTCTAAGAATTCTCACAGCTCTGCTGAGAGAATTTACCTCCCTTCAAAGAAGTTTGAAGACCCCTGAGATCTGTCAGAGATGAACCGGATCATGCAGGAAATATAAAAGTAACTGACTGGAATTTTTTGATGCGTAGCAAAGAGCGCCAAAAACGGCCCCTCCCTCTCCCACACAGCAGTGAAGAGAAACGAAACTGTCATAAATAAAAGCAAAAAATGCTGCCAAGTGGAAAATAATGCCCAAATATTTATTCACACAGTACCTCAGCAATGTAAACGATTCTACATTCCAGCAAAAACGTTTAACATGATAAATAGTTAATAAAAGGATTAGTGACCTTTAACAGAGTAGTTCCGGTGAAATACCATTCCCAGAATACTAAAGTGTATACATACATGTCATTTTAACGGTATGGCAGGATTTTCTCATCAATTCCATTCAGAAATAAAAACTGCTACATACCTCAATGCAGATTCATCTGCCCGCTGTCCCCTGATCTGAAGCCTTTACCTCCCTCAGATGGCCGAGAACAGCAATATGATCTTAACAACTCCGGTTAAAATCATAGTAAAAAACTCTGGCAGATTCTTCCTCAAACTCTGCCAGAGAAGTAATAACACGCTCCGGTGCTATTGTAAAATAACAAACTTTTGATTGAAGTCATAAAAACTAAGTATAATCACCATAGTCCTCTCACACATCCTATCTAGTCGTTGGGTGCAAGAGAATGACTGGGACTGACGTAGAGGGGAGGAGCTATATGCAGCTCTGCTGGGTGAATCCTCTTGCATTTCCTGTTGGGGAGGAGTTATATCCCCGAAGTAATGATGACCCGTGGACTGATCACACATAACAGAAGAAAGTGAACGATTTTTTGTATTTAATCGCATTTGGCGGTGAAATGGTGGCATGAAATATACCAAAATGGGCCTAGATGAATACTTTGGGATGTCTACTAAAAAAAAATATATACATGTCAATGGATATTCAGAGATTCCTGAAAGATATTAGTGTTCTAATGTAACTAGCGCTAATTTTGAAAAATAATGGTTTGGAAATAGCAAAGTGCTAATTGTATTTATGGCCCTATAACTTACAAAAAAAGCAAAGAACATGTAAACATTGGGTATTTCTAAACTCAGGACAAAATTTAGAAACTATTTAGCATGGGTGTTTTTTGGTGGTTGTAGATGTGTAACAGATTTTGGGGGTCATAGTTAGAAAAAGTGTGTTTTTTTCAATTTTTTCCTCATATTTTATATTTTTTTTTATAGTAAATTATAAGATATGATGAAAATAATGGTATCTTTAGAAAGTCCATTTAATGGCGAGAAAAACGGTATATAATATGTGTGGGTACAGTAAATGAGTAAGAGGAAAATTACAGCTAAACACAAACACCGCAGAAATGTAAAAATAGCCTTGGTCCCAAACGGACAGAAAATGGAAAAGTGCTGTGGTCATTAAGGGGTTAAAGATTCTAATGTCATTTAAAGAGTTAAATAGTAACTTGTCAGGATATCCGTGAGTGTTATTAAATATTATATAGATATATATATTATTTATACATGATAAGACCACAGGATTCATTATATATGAAACTGATTGCATCAGTTTATTTACTATAAATTACAGTTCTTTCTGCCAGATGGTTTTGGCTGGGTAAAACAACCCCCCTTCTTCTTGGTTACATAGGATGCATTGCAAATCTTTGTCCCAATTCATCAAAAGGAATTGCTTTCAAAGTAATCTTTAAAAGATCACTTCAAAAGACCTTTTTGATCACTACCTGGAAATGTGTAATAAGATTTCCTATCAGATCACTAGACTCCCTTATAAGAAGGAGAGCCTAGCAGTCTGAGCCAAGTGACACATTTTGTGGAAAGGTGACCATTCACACTTCGATGAAAATTGGTACCTGCTGTGTTAGATAAACATCTGTGCTGGTTAACAGAGACACATGTTTTGAGTTGTAACTGAAATTCATTTTTAAAATACAAACTTGCATAAATTTCAATACTGCATAAAAATGTATAATTCCATCTGAGAAATGCATTTCAGATTTGTAATAAATTAAATGAATAACTACAATTTGTATATATAAATACTCAAGTTATTTTAGGATAAATAAATTTTTCTCTGTTTTCCAGAAATCTAGTGAAAATTACAAGGAAGAACTGATGTGAAAATGAGATTTCTAAACAAGATGTCCTATGAATATTGATCATAAACATGAATCTATGCACTCAAAAATTATTAGAAACGTGAAATGTGCTGTATTTATTTTAAGATGCAATATAATACCAGGATGTTGAATGCTATGATTCTGTGAAGAAAGATGGTTAACAGCGAGCTGCTTATTAAAGGGCCACTAAACCCAAAATCTTTCTTTCATGATTCAGATAGAGAATAGAAAATTAAACAACATTACAATTTACTTCCATTATTTATTTTGCTTAATTTTTTAAATATCCTTTGTTGAAGAAAAAGCAATGCACATGGTGAGCCAATCACACAAGGCTTCTATTTGCAGCAACCAATCAGCAGCTAGTGAGCATATCTAGATATGCTTTTCATCAAAGAATATCAAGAGAATAAAACAAATTAGATAATATAAGTAAATTAGAAAGATGTTTAAAATTGCATTCTCTTTCTAAATCATAAAAGAAAAAATGTGGGTGGCATCTCCCTTTAATATGTATACATGTATAATATTTTCAATGAAAATCTTATCAAACTGACTTTGTTCTCTTGTTATCCTTAGTTAAAGCAGCACTGCACAAGTGGGTGGGCTAGCTGGCGATTGGAGACATTGATGCTCTGGAGCTGTGTGTTTAACAGCTTA
Source organism: Bombina bombina (assembly GCF_027579735.1). Taxonomy (NCBI): domain Eukaryota; kingdom Metazoa; phylum Chordata; class Amphibia; order Anura; family Bombinatoridae; genus Bombina; species Bombina bombina. The sequence goes on along the minus strand of NC_069505.1, from coordinate 399,849,278 downwards.
TGTTTCAGCGCATACATACATGTGCTACATGTGACTAGAGGCTCGGGATTCCAACACAATGCCTGCTCAGAGAGCCAGCGGTGGTTTGCATTGCATCAAAGACTTAATTTGTGTAATACAAGCTGCTGTCTAACAAGGTGTGGGCTTTGAATTCTGGTGCACGGGGCGCTCGTGGCATATATGCGTATGCCACTGAAAACCAGTAATAAGTTTTATTAGAAGCGTTTTTTTCTAATGAAAGTATAATATTTCAAAATGTTTCTATTTAAAGGAACACTAAAGTCAAAATTAAACCGTCATGATTCAAATAGAGCACCAAATTTTAAACAACTTTCCAATTCACTTCCATTACAAAAATGCACACAGTCTTTGTATCTGCTCACTGAGGCACCAGCTCCTACTGAGCATGTGCAAGAATTCACACAAAACATGTATATGCATTTTGCGATTGGCTGATGGCTGTCACATGATGCTAGTGGAAGGAAAATATAACCAACTGAAATCTGTCAGAAAAAAAATTAATCGAACTACTTATTTGAAATTCAGACATGTTTTTGCATTGTCTTTTTATTATGCATTTGTTGATTATGGAATTCTACTGTATTTAGTGGTCCTTATAAAATCAAAATGCTCAAAATTGACCTCTCTATCCCTTTAAACACAGTTATAGGCAATAGTGCACTAATACCCTGGACAGTTTTTTTTTGTTTTTGTTTTTTTTACTTCAACGGGACATGAAACCCACATATTTTTTTTTTAACTAACTTTCCTATTTCGTTCTCTTTGTATCCCTTGGTTAAAAAGTACACCTAGGTAGGCTCAGAAGCTACTGATAGGTCGCTAAAGATATTTATGTCTCTTGCCATTGGCTTCAACAAAGGATACCAAGAGAATGAAGCAAATTGACATTTTTTAAAATTGTATAATCTATCTGAATCATTAAAGAAAAAAGTTTGGATTTCATGTCCCTTTAAAGTTTTTAAAGTTTTCTTTCATGATTTAGGTAGAACATATAATTTTAAACAACTTTCCAGTTTACGTCTATTATAACATTTGCTTCATTCTCGTGGTATCCTTTGTTGAAGGAGCAGCAATGCACTACTGGTTTCTTACTGAACACATGGGTGAGCCAATGACAATCTGTATGTATATGTGTATATATATGCAGCCACCAATCAGCAGCTAGAACCTAGGTTCTTGGCTGCTCCTGGGCTTCCCTAGATAAACATTTTAGCAAAGGATAACAAGAGAAGGAAGCAAATTAAAAAGAAGTAAAAATTGGACAGTTGTTTAAAAACGTATGTTCTGTCTAAATCCTGAATGTCTAATTATGACTTTACTGTCCCTTTAAGTCTCAATGGTCTCGCTACATTAAAGACAAAAAAAAAAGTGCTGCAATTAAAGTATCAAGTCTGAAAACCCAGAAACCTGTTCCAACCTTGTTGTTAGAAGTAAACAATTCCTTTCTCAGCTTCTCCGTCATCTCTGTAGATGATTTACGTACTTCCTTTAGGTTCTCATATTCCCTGTAATAAGAAACAAACAAATAAAAGCGGGAAAGTCAGATGAAGCCTGGGTACGGTTTCACAGACGAGTTTTATCTCCTTTCTCCGAATTGCTCCGGCTGCTTTCAATCTTCACCACTTACATCTAGTGAGTTACAGTATATTTATAAGGGGATGTGCATTTAGAGCACTAACATAAATTATTTATTTAAACAAGTCCTTGGCGACCTCTTCTGACCTCACAAGTGTCAGACACTGGCGGTTTATTCCGGGTCAATGAATAGGAGAATATATAAACTGTTTATACAACAAAGGCTCACGCATCCTGTAGATCAGTTATACAATGTCTACATTCTGCCTGAGCTTTTGTTTTACAGAAATAGAAATTGGCAGCAGATATGTCTGATGTGGCCCACCTACTGTGTGTATATTTATACATCATTAAATAGCTTCATATGTAGATAATGTATAGTAAAATCATTTTATAGGAACAATACGTATCAACACAAAGAAAGCAGCTGGGAAAGATTTGGAAATGTATTAAGCCAAGTACCTTTTAAATAGTTGCTTATTTTTAAAGAAATGAATCATGATCTAAAGTATACAATTAAATATTAGCATTACAATTTTATTTTTCGTGTAGTGTTTTAGTTAAAATACATATTGAGGAATGTACTTGTTTACCAAATCTGATTTTTTTTGTATAATCATGTATTAAAAAAAGGGTCTACTCCAGAATTGTTATTTAAAAAGAAAGATAATCCCTTTATTACCCATTCCCCAGTTTGCATGACCAACACGGTTATATTAATATACTTTTTACCTCTGTGATTACTTTGTATCTAAGCCTCTGAAGACTGCCCCTTACTTCAGATCTTTTGACAGACTTGCATTTTAGCCAATCAGTGCCCTCTCATAAGTAACGCCACGGCCGTGAGCACAATGTTATCTATATAGCACACATGAACTAATGCCATCTAGCTGTCGAAAAACTGTCCAATGCATTCATATAAGAGGCAGCCGTCAAGGGCTTAGAAATTTGCATACGAGTCTACCTAGGTTGAGCTTTCAAGTAAGAATACCAAGCGAACAAATCAAATTTAATGATAAAAGTAAATTAGAAAGTTAACATTACATGCCGTATCTGAATCATGCAAGTCTAATTTTAAATTAGACGGTCCCTTTAAAGGGATATCGTAAACTTTACATGTTTTAAAATTAGGTCATGTGTCATTCGAATACACCCCACTTGGTTTTGACGTTTCTCAAATTGGCGCTCAAGTCATACAGCCCTCACACAATTCAAACAGTTCAAACAGTACGCTCAAAAAAAACAAACAAACTGTTCAAGTGGACAGTCAGGTCGTGGGATATTAGAATGGCACAGCTAGATTAAAAAGTAAGTTACAGCGCATCTTCTTTAGAAGTAATCAATTAAAGTGCATCTAAAATATCACTTAGATTACAGACCTGATTTTA